>NC_069499.1:56031468-56103968 GCF_027579735.1 Bombina bombina | reverse complement strand
GGAGGGGCATGTGTACACTCACTTATTCTTCCCACTGACACCTTTCTACAAAGCACTGTTTTCCTAACAAACTTCAGTTAGTTGATCTTAGAGCCACAGCAGAAAGAGCAGGGCTAAGGGGACCAGTAGACTGGATGCTGTCTGCCCAAGGCTGCATGGATACAGACGAGTCACACAGCCTCAAGACTAAAGAGAGCAGTGTGTGCAGCTGCACAGATGCTCAAATCCTCACGTGCCTGCCACTCCAGCTTTCTGCTGCATTCGCCTATAGTGAGCCCTACCCAGAAACAATCCCCACCACCAAAGCAGTTACCTGGTAACAGTGGTAACCCCAGCAGGACCTTTTCTGATGCAGTGGGATTGACTGGATGCCTAGTTAGGGCTTAGCATCCAGTGCTGCACAGTGCACATCTAAAACAGCAGATGGCACTAGCTTAGAATGTCACATGACATCGGCAGGGTCTGGCACAGTTTCTCACAAATAAATATAAGCAGAGAACTTTTGACTGTGAAAATATTAGGACTGACTGTTTGTGTCCCCCATGTCACATGACATCAGCAGTCTGACATGAACTGAAAAAAAAAAAATTTTTTTTTTTTTTAGGACTCTTGGGCCCCTCAACAAAGACTGGGCCCAGGGCAGCTGCCCCTTTTGCCCTGTGTTAAAGACGGCCCTGAAGACGACTCAAGGTAGGGAGATCTTCAGGGGGGTAGTGTTAGGTTTATTTAAGGGGGGTTTGGGTGGGTTAGAGTAGGGGTATGTGGGTGGTGGGTTTTAATGTTGGGGGGGTTGTATTTTTTTTTTACAGGTAAGAGAGCTGATTACTTTGGGGCAATGCCCCGCAAAAACATAATTTATGTAAGAACTTACCTGATAAATTCATTTCTTTCATATTAGCAAGAGTCCATGAGCTAGTGACGTATGGGATATACATTCCTACCAGGAGGGGCAAAGTTTCCCAAACCTCAAAATGCCTATAAATACACCCCTCACCACACCCAAAAATCAGTTTAACGTATAGCCAAGAAGTGGGGTGATAAGAAAAAAGTGCGAAAGCATAAAAAATAAGGAATTGGAATAATTGTGCTTTATACAAAAAAAATCATAACCACCACAAAAAAGGGTGGGCCTCATGGACTCTTGCTAATATGAAAGAAATGAATTTATCAGGTAAGTTCTTACATAAATTATGTTTTCTTTCATGTAATTAGCAAGAGTCCATGAGCTAGTGACGTATGGGATAATGACTACCCAAGATGTGGATCTTCCACGCAAGAGTCACTAGAGAGGGAGGGATAAAATAAAGACAGCCAATTCCGCTGAAAAAAATCCACACCCAAAATAAAGTTTAAATCTCATAATGAAAAAAACTGAAATTATAAGCAGAAGAATCAAACTGAAACAGCTGCCTGAAGTACTTTTCTACCAAAAACTGCTTCAGAAGAAAACACATCAAAATGGTAGAATTTAGTAAAAGTATGCAAAGAAGACTATGTGGCTGCTTTGCAAATCTGATCAACTGAAGCTTCATTCCTATACGCCCAGGAAGTAGAAACTGACCTAGTAGAATGAGCTGTAATCCTTTGAGGCGGAGTTTTACCCGACTCGACATAGGCATGATGAAACAAAGATTTTAACCAAGATGCCCAAGAAATGGCAGAAGCCTTCTGACCTTTCCTAGATCCGGAAAAGATAACAAATAGACTAGAAGTCTTTCGGAAATCCTTAATAGCTTAAACATAATATTTCAAAGCTCTAACTACATCCAAAGAATGCAACGACTTTTCCTTAGAATTCTTAGGATTAGTTCACAATGAAGGAACCACAATTTCTCTACTAATGTTGTTAGAATTCACAACCTTAGGTAAAAATTTAAAAGAAGTTCGCAACACTGCCTTATCCTGATGAAAAATCAGAAAAGGAGACTCACAAGAAAGAGCAGATAATTCAGAAACTCTTCTAGCAGAAGAGATGGCCAAAAGAAACAAAACTTTCCAAGAAAGTAATTTAATGACCAGCGAATGCATAGGTTCAAACGGAGGAGCTTGAAGAGCCCCCAGAACCAAATTCAAACTCCAAGGAGAAGAAATTGACTTAATAACAGGTTTTATACGAGCCAAAGCTTGTACAAAACAATGAATATCAGGAAGACTAGCAATCTTTCTGTGAAAAAGAACAGAAAGAGCAGAGATTTGACCTTTCAAGGAACTTGCAGACAAACCTTATCCAAACCATCCTGAAGAAACTGTAAAATTCTAGGAATTCTAAAAGAATGCCAAGAAAAATGATGAGAAAAACACCAAGAAATGTAAATCTTCCAGACTCGATAATATATCTTTCTAGATACAGTTTACGAGCCTGTAACATAGTATTAATCACAGAGTCAGAGAAACCTCTATGACTGAGAATCAAGCGATCAATCTCCATACCTTCAAATTTAAGGATTTGAGAACCTGATGGAAAAAAGGACCTTGCGATAGAAGGTCTGGTCTTAACGGAAGAGTCCACGGTTGGCAAGTGGCCATCCGGACAAGATCCGTATACCAAAACCTGTGAGGCCATGCTGGAGCCACCAGCAGAATAAACAAACGCTCCTTTAGAATCTTGGAAAAAGAACTAGAGGCGGAAAGATATAAGCAGGATGATATTTCCAAGGAAGTGACAATGCATCCACTGCTTACGCCTGAGAATCCCTGGATCTGGACAGATACCTGGGAAGCTTCTTGTTTAGATGAGAAGCCATCAGATCTATTTCTGGAAGTCCCCATATTTGAACAATCTGAAGAAATACCACTGGGTGAAGAAACCATTCGCCCGGATGTAGCGTTTGGCGACAGATAATCCTCTTCCCAATTGTCTATACCTGGGATATGAACCGCAGAAATTAGACAGGAGCTGGATTCCGCCCATACAAGTATTCGAGAGACTTCTTTCATAGCCAGAGGACTGTGAGTTCCTCCTTGATGATTGACATATGCCACAGTTGTGACATTGTCCGTCTGGAAACAAATGAACGACTCTCTCTTTAGAAGAGGCCACGACTGAAGAGCTCTGAAAATTGCACGGAGTTTGATTGGTAATCTCGCCTCCTGAGATTCCCAAACCCCTTGTGCTGTCAGAAACCCCCATACAGCTCCCCAACCTGTCAGACTTGCATCTGTTGAGATCACAGTCTAGGTTGGAAGAATCAAAAGAAGCCCCCTGAACTAAACGATGGTGGTCTGTCCACCATGTCAGAGAGTGTCGAACAAACGGTTTTAAAGATATTAATTGAGATATCTTTTTATAATCTCTGCACCACTGGTTGAGCATACAGAGCTGAAGAGGTCGCATGTGAAAACGAGCAAAGGGGATCGCGTCCAATGCAGCAGTCATAAGACCTAGAATTTCCATGCATAAGGCTACCGAAGGGAAAGATTGAGACTGAAGGTTTCGACAAGCTGAAAACAATTTCAGACGCCTCTTGTCCGTTAGAGACAGAATCAAGGACACTGAATCTATCAGGAAACCTAAAAAGGTTACCCTTGTCTGAGGAATCAAACAAACTTTTTGGTAAATTGATCCTCCAACCATGTTCTTGAAGAAACAACACTTATAAAAGACTGGAAAGGTTCTTTCTAGTGAAAATGAGCAAAGGGAATTGAATCCAATGCTGTGGTCCTGAAGAGCAAGTGAATCATATGAGATTCCGCATCCTCAGAAAATAATCTGAATGAAAACAGATAATAAAATATGCATTTATTGTATCTAATGAAAACAAATAATGCTATCAATGACCATAAAAAGGCAAAATAGTTTGAATAAAACTCCAAAACCCGGTTCCTCAAAAGGAACTGGAAGAAATACCCCAGAAGATTCCAGGTCTGAGCAGCGCTTGAACCCCATGGGTGCCCAGCCATGCTTCAACAGTACCCAAAATATATAGGACAGAAACACAGTTAAAGAAAGTGTTAGCCGGGGGGGGGCGGAGCCAACTCTCAAGCTGAGCAGACGCAAGTGCTAGGAGCTCCAGCTTTAATAAATTTATAGAAGCCTCTAAGTAGTATTAAAATTATATTTTGTTTAGCACAACTGGCGTGAGACTAACTGACAGTCTTCTAAGACCACATTTTGCAGCAAGCGGCTCAATCTTCAAGGAGAGACCTGGTTTCCCACCCAGCTGAAGGGATGAACTCCCGAATCTTAGATGCATTGTCTCTACTTGGCTCTCACATGGACTCCCAGTTCCATAGCCTTTCTCATCTCTTATTGTCCGGCCGGGAGGACTCGCCTAAATTACCCGAAGAAGATGTTCTCATTTTATCCTCCCCGGCCGCGCCTATGCCTCAGCAAGTTAAGATGGCGGACATAGCCAGTCAAGATTTTACTACGCCACCGCTGCGGCTAGCTCCCACTCTCGATAACTCTGGGACACTTTTAGTTTCAGATGATAAAAGGCCGGTGGAGATGAGGACCGAGAATGACACGACCGCACACTACTGCTATGAGGACAGAATGCCTGATCTACAGCTCTCTCAAGCTACTAACCTCTACTGTGCCGGGAGGAGAACCGATACCGATCTCATAGCCCCAGATGGAGAGGGTCAGTTACAGCCGGTTGAATCAGATCTCCCTTCTTCTATACCCCTGACACCTGGAACGGTAACACTCTTACCTAAGCTTAGAGACCTCCCAGACACCCCGGTCTATCGGCTGTATGTGGAGCAGGAGACGCCATTAAACCTAACTACCCGACACAGTCTGCAAGACCTTCAAACGTTCAGAAAAGGAACTATTGGACTGTTAGTACAAGCTCCTATAGGACTGTTGTATGGTCTGTTTGACCCAGGTGGCAAATGGTGTTACCCTGAACTTTTCTCTTGTCATGGGTTATATAGAGCACAACACGGATTTCACATTTGTGACTTTGCCAGTCCGTTGCAAATTACAGAGGTCTGCATGTTCTTTCAATTCTACTCGACCCACATCTGCTATTGAGAGTTGGAATAGGCCAAGATACTAGCTTCTAACTGTCAGTTTAGTAGTTATAGCGATGTCTGCTGGGTGACTACTGTGCCTTGCATGTTTTTTCTGTTATTTATAGTTACTATTTTTTATTCTTACTTTGAGCATAATAGTTATATCCAGTATCAGTAAGACAACCTGGAACATTATTTCCCCATGCGCTTAGGATCACATATGTTAATAAGTTCCCTAATATTTTTACTTCTTATAATTTAATGATCACAATATCCTAAGACATAGTTAGCCTCTTAGTAGATTATTTCCACATCTCCTGAGCTCCCTCCTGACATATTCAGCCCTAAAGGTGAGAATAAATTTTAATGTAATTCATCACATCTAATATATATATATATATTTAGCTCATAAGTATTCATTTATTTTCCTAAGATGAGATGGGATCTGCTTCCTATGTGGGTCTCTCATGTCTGTCTGCCCTTGGTATCCCGCCATATACTTTATTCTCACTTTTTGCACCTCTGACGACAATATTTGAATCTCTTGATCCCCATATTGTGTATATCTGCTGTTCTTCCTGTATTAGCACCTACTAACATCTGGTATGACCACAATTTTAATATTTATTTTAGATAGTGAGTCACTGCCACTCTGCTGACGCCCTGTCATGCCTCTCTTTGGTATATTCTGCCTACTGTAAATATTGTCCCTATGATTAGAGGTCCTAAACACTAGTAACTGTTTTCCTTTTCAGGTCTTACTCCTTACACTGATCCTTGCCTCGAGATTGGGAACCTCATCCCCATATACCCCTCTCTGAAATAGGTTATATAACTCATTATAAGACAATCACTAGTGCTCTTCTTATATTGTTATCTTAATTATATTGTATCCTGACACATGTTATATATGGTTGTTCCTCATATAATATTGATTACCACCTACTCTACTTTTTTATATATTGTATACTATGCTACGGTATGTTCCTCCATAAAGTTTTATATATGCTAACTAGAGAAACCTAATAGTCTCTAATCCAGGCACCTTGGTCTGCCGTTAATCACTATTTGCTCATAATAACAAGCCTAATACAGTACCCCCAGTTTATAGGTCCCGCAGGTGTATGATAACGCGTTTTCCATAGTGCCCTCCAGCATGTAAGTACAGCCTCTGTTAACAACAGTTTTTTTATCTAGATATATATTAGCTTGCTGCACCTAGTTGGGTTTCTAGCCAACATTAACGCCTTGGGCTCAGATATTTACTACTTTTTATTGTTTCTTTTCTGATATCCTGTCCCCTGATACCCTATTACCACACCCAGGCTTAGACCGGGGCTCATATTATTTAGTCTATATTAGCTTCATAATACCCCCCCCCCCATACTGTTTAGCTTAAACCTGTAATGACCTGGAACCCAGTCCTTCCAACTAGCATTTTCAACGTATTTTCTCAATGTAACTAAGCTCATTGTATGTTTCTCATAGCTTTCAGTTTATATGGACATAATTCTTTATTTAGATAATTATTCCGCTTTGATGGGGCTATACCCATCCAAGTAGTCATGTAAATAACAAGCCCTCCCTGTGAAGTCCACCCTTATATCCATCCAATAAGGCTTTCCTTACCTGCTCTCATGCCCTATTTGGCTCCGCCCCCCCCCATTCCCCTCCCCACTCCACTTTGAGCGGCTCTTGCCCGCTGCGCCCCCTTCTCCCCCTCCCCGCTAACTTGGCCCATAAGTGGCCAAACACAAGCCAATCCATGTTTATCTTAACTTTACTGGTTTATATTATGCTACAAACGCTTTCCAGGATAATGTGGAGAATATACTCTATTTCCCCCCTCCCTCTACCCCCATAAAACCAACCCTTCCTTGTTTATATTTTCTAAATTAATAACTTATGGTGTATTTGTCCATCACAAGGTTGGGTCACTTCTAGTCTACATACCATATAAAAAAAATAAAAAATGAGGTCTCAATTTGGATAGTCCAAAATTTTTACTAATACCCTTAATAAACGGGATTTATATGCCCCGTCTGTTTAGAGTTATGGCCTAGTAAACCTCCATGCTCCTTCATAACACTAACTAGCTATAGCCACTACATTCTTTTACCACTCACCATAGAGTATTACTCTTTATATTCTTGAATCTATACAATGTGGGCATATCTAGTATTGTTTATCTGGCAAGATCATGGTATTAGTATTGTACTATTCTCCTTTGTTATTATTGTTGGACGTTTCATTATTGTTATATTTGTTTATGACTTCAATAAAAAACTATTTAAAAAAAAAAAAAAAAAAAAAGAAAGTGTTAGCCTTACTGGAATAAAATTAAAGAAATTTGGACAAAATAAATTTCAAAGAAGCCTTAACCTGCCCCTTACCAGCCAAGCTGGAATACGGCACGTACATCGCAATATTAGGGAGCTGATTTCGAACTCCAATTATAGACATGTTACTTGGGAAAGAACTCAGGAATTCGTTCCTTAATAAGAACAACCAAACCAGTATAAGCTTAAAATTTTAGTCTTAGAACTCAATCTTGAAGCCCAGAGTAACAGTTAAGAATTGAATCCAATTATAAAACAAATAATTGATTATCTTAGAACAAAAGAAATATGGATTTTTTTTTTTTTTTTAAATCACAAAATTCTTTTAGCTAAAAAAAGCTAAAGACATAGATTAACCCTCATTTGCGAAAATATTCAATAAAATGAAGACACAAATGAAATTATTAGCACGATAGACCAGTTTAAAGGACTAGCCAATACAGTGGACTTGCATAATCAATAAATGCAAAACAACAAGACAAATGCAACAGCACCTAGTCTAGTAAATGTTGTCCCTTTAATAATGCTAAAATAAATCATAATCTGATACTTGATCTTAAAGTAAACAGAGAAAATGAAGCAATTGCAATATCCAAATAAATCACAGGACCAAGAAAAGTACCTGAAACTAAATAATTTTCCATAAATAAGATACAACTATCTAAAGGAAAATAAATACTATTTTGCTATAGAAACAATAGCATAATTAGTAGAATTAGAGATAGCCCCAATAAATTGGAGAACCCTCCAAATTGAGTTTAACTGCTGCAAAGAATATAGTTTAAAACCTTTGAAGAAGGAATAAAAGAAAATTCTCAGCCTATTCCATTCCCTAGTATGGGGAATTGGAAAGAAAACCTCTGAAAACACAGAAGAAATAAATAGGCAGAAATAATGTCAGCTAGTTTTAAAGAAATAGTTACCTTTAATAACCAAAATAATCAACACCTTTTCAACAAAGAACAAATGTACTTTAATAATAGAAAAATAAAAAAGTAGATTTGTTAGTGTCAATATCTGATGAAGAAAATTTCTGAAAGAGAAAAAATCATCATCAGGGAAGGATAAATCAGTATGTTGTTGGTCATTTGAAACTTCAATAATTAAAAAAGAAGTGAAAAAGACCTAAAAATGTTATTAGAAGGCACGAAGTCAGACAAAGCCTTAAAAATAGAATCAGAAAAATATTTCTTATAAATCTTCTAAATATTTCTTGTAAGAAAGGAAATATATAAAGCATAAATACTAATGGATTCCGCATGTAAAAGTATAACATAATAACTTATTACAAACCATAGCTAAAGATAAACATTTATAACATTTAAAATAAATGAACTTAGCTTTGGTAGAACTGAAACTCAGTTAAGCGTTTTTCCAGAAGTGGCTTCTGATTCAGAGTCAATCTGAGACATCTTGCAATATGTAATATAAAAAACAACATATAAAGCAAAATTGATCAAATTCCTTAAATGACAGTTTCAGGAATGGGAAAAAAATTCCAATGAACAAGCTTCTAGCAACCAGAAGCGATAAATAATGAGACTTAAATATTGTGGAGACAACAATGACGCTCAAATTTTTTAGCGCCAAAAAAAGCCGCCCACATTATTTGGCGCCTAAATGCTTTTGGAGCCAAAAATGGCGCCACATCCGGTAACGCCGACATTTTTTGGCGCAAAAACGTCAAAAAAATGACGCAACTTCCGGCGACACGTATGACGCCGGAAATGACAAGAAAATTTTTGCGCCAAGAAAGTCCGCGCCAAGAATGACGCAATAAAATGAAGCATTTTCAGCCCCCGCGAGCCTAACAGCCCACAGGAAAAAAAGTCAAATTTTAAGGTAAGAAAAAATGAATTATTCATATGCATTATCCCAAATATGAAACTGACTGTCTGAAAATAAGGAACGTTGAACATCCTGAATCAAGGCAAATAAATGTTTAAACACATATATTTAGAACTTTATATAAAAGTGCCCAACCATAGCTTAGAGTGTCACAGAAAATAAGACTTACTTACCCCAGGACACTCATCTACATGTAGTAGAAAGCCAAACCAGTACTGAAACGAGAATCAGTAGAGGTAATGGTATATATAAGAGTATATCGTCGATCTGAAAAGGGAGGTAAGAGATGAATCTCTACGACCGATAACAGAGAACCTATGAAATAGACCCGTAGAAGGAGATCATTGAATTCAAATAGGCAATACTCTCTTCACATCCCTCTGACATTCACTGCACACTGAGAGGAAAACCGGGCTCCAACCTGCTGCGGAGCGCATATCAACGTAGAATCTAGCACAAACTTACTTCACCACCTCCACAGGAGGCAAAGTTTGTAAAAACTGATTTGTGGGTGTGGTGAGGGGTGTATTTATAGGCATTTTGAGGTTTGGGAAACTTTGCCCCTCCTGGTAGGAATGTATATCCCATACGTCACTAGCTCATGGACTCTTGCTAATTACATGAAAGAAAAGCCCTTTTAAGGGCTGGTAAAAGAGCTGATTACTTTGTAATGTAGAATAGGGTAGGGACTTTTATAAATTTTTTTTTTTTATTTTATTAGGGGGCTTAGATTAGGTGTAATTAGTAGCTAATTAATTTAATGATAGTGTAGTGTTAGCTTTAATTGTAACTTAGGTTAGGATTTATTTTACAGGTAATTTTGTATTTATTTTAGCTAGGTAGTTATTAAATAGTTAATAACTATTTAATAACTATTGTACCTAGTTAAAATAAATACAAAGTTACCTGTAAAATAAAAATAAATCCTAAAATAGCTACAATGTAATTATTAATTACATTGTAGCTATCTTAGAGTTTATTTTACAGGTAAGTATTTAATTTTAAATAGGAATAATTTATTTAATTATAGTGTAGTGTTAGGTGTAATTGTAACTTAGGTTAGTTTTTATTTTACAGGTAAATTTGTCTTTATTTTAACTAGGTAGCTATTAAATAGTTAATAACTATTTAATAACTATTCTACCTAGTTAAAATAAATACAAACTTGCCTGTAAAATAAAAATAAATCCTAAAATAGTTACAATGTAAATATTAGTTATATTGTAGCTATATTAGGGTTTATTTTATAGGTATTTCGTTTTAAATAGGATTAATTTATTTAATAAGAGTAATATTATTTAGATTTAATTAAATTTTAAGTTAGGGGGGGTGTTAGGGTTAGACTTAGGTTTAGGGGTTAATAATTTTATTATAGTGGCGGCGGTGTGGGGGGGGCAGGATAGGGGTTAATAAATTTATTATAGGTGGCGGCGGTATAGGGGGGCAGGATAGGGGTTAATAGGCATTATGTAGGTGGCGGCTGTCCGGGAGCGGCGGTTTAGGGGTTAACATATTATAGTTGCGGCGGGGTCCGGGAGCGGCGGTTTAGGGGTTAACATATTTATTATAGTTGCGGCGGAGTCTGGGAGCGGCGGTTTAGGGGTTAATAACTTTATTTAGTTGCGGGGGGCTCCGGGTGGCGCCGGTATAGGGGGTAGAACAGTATAGTATAGTGTAAGTGCTTAGTGACAGGGGTATCAATAATGCTGTAAAAAAGCCGAAGAGCAGCGAGATTGATGATTGATAACTATCACAGTCCGCTGCTCATCGCCCCGTACTTGGTGCGCGGCTTTTTGACAGCTTTATTGATAACTTTGGCAAGCGTATTCAGGTCAGCGGCGGCGATGGTAGGCAAGCTTAGGAGAGCGTATTGGGCCGGCGAATGCAGGTAAGTAGACGGCTTCATAACTAGAGGCCAAAGCCCCTGATGCGGTCGCGTTTCATATATACGCTTCCTCAGAGTGGTCTTCGTGTTTAATTTTAACTGTACTCTGTTAATTTCAGACTATCTACCAATTGATAATTTTATTTGTTGTTGTAACATTTGTTCTTTTCACAGCCAAAGCAGCTTCCCCCTCCTGGAAATCCTCTCTTCACACGTCAGCAATGACTAATCCGGCTTCCTCCAATCATGGCTTTCCCCCCAGGGTAGTCATTGCCTGAGGCCATGCTGTGATTGGAGGAAGCCAGATTAGTCATTGCTGACGTGTGAAGAGAGGATTTCCAGGAGGGGGAGGCTGCTCTGGCTGGGAAAAGAAAAAAAGGTAAGTTTTTAATTAAAACAGCTGCTTTGTAAACTTTGATGAATGAAAGAGTCCCTGTTTTTAATAGTATTTTTAAAAAACGGCTTTCATTCATCAAAGTTTACCTTCACTTTAATGTGACAGTGCTAATGAGACTAACATCAAAATTCTTCATTTAAAAGTGAATAAGCTCCTAACATGCCCAAAAAGAAACTCCTTTTTAGCCCCACATCTGAGCTATCCAAAGGTCCAACGTTTAAGGAAAAGCATTTTTTAGCTGTGATCCTAGATTGTCCGTGACCAAAAGCAATGTAAACAAAACATAAGGCCATAGCAATCAATCACATTACAACCGCCCATAAGGGTGTGAATAACTTTCAGAAAGAACGAACCTGTGATTACTGTTGACATTGTCAGTTCAGGCACGCATATATGGAGCATATTCAGCCATTGCCAATAGTAAAAATATCTAATGTGAGACATTGCAGTCGTCATAAAGCAAACACATAAAGGAACGCTTTACCCCTGATAGCCCTACAGCATATCAAGCAACCAAACACATTCAATCTTAGTCCCACATTTATAGCTGTGATCATGAGAAACATCATTGTAAACAAAGCATTACACCATAGTGACCAATCGTATTACCTCCGCCCATAAGGGTGTGTACAGATCTATCACCATGGACGAATCCGTGATTAACACTGTCAGTTCAGTCACGCCTACATAGTGCTTATGCATTCATTGCTAATAGTAAAAACATTTAATGTGAGACATCGCAAACCTCATAAAGCAAAAATTGCCTTACCCCTGATAGACCTACAGCATGTAAAACATACAGGGAGTGCAGAATTATTATGCAAATGAGTATTTTGACCACATCATCCTCTTTATGCATGTTGTCTTACTCCAAGCTGTATAGGCTCGAAAGCCTACTACTAATTAAGCATATTAGGTGATGTGCATCTCTGTAATGAGAAGGGGTGTGGTCTAATGACATCAACACCATATATCGGGTGTGCATAATTATTAGGCAACTTCCTTTCCTTTGGCAAAATGGGTCAAAAGAAGGACTTGACAGGCTCAGAAAAGTAAAAAATAGTGAGATATCTTGCAGAGGGATGCAGCACTCTTAAAATTGCAAAGCTTCTGAAGCGTGATCATCGAACAATCAAGCGTTTC
This sequence comes from Bombina bombina, assembly GCF_027579735.1. Lineage (NCBI taxonomy): Eukaryota > Metazoa > Chordata > Amphibia > Anura > Bombinatoridae > Bombina > Bombina bombina. Next base: position 56,091,397 of record NC_069499.1, on the reverse strand, counting down.
ATTCAAAATAGTCAACAGGGTCGCAAGAAGCGTGTGGAAAAACCAAGGCGCAAAATAACTGCCCATGAACTGAGAAAAGTCAAGCGTGCAGCTGCCAAGATGCCACTTGCCACCAGTTTGGCCATATTTCAGAGCTGCAACATCACTGGAGTGCCCAAAAGCACAAGGTGTGCAATACTCAGAGACATGGCCAAGGTAAGAAAGGCTGAAAGACGACCACCACTGAACAAGACACACACGCTGAAACGTCAAGACTGGGCCAAGAAATATCTCAAGACTGATTTTTCTAAGGTTTTATGGACTGATGAAATGAGAGTGAGTCTTGATGGGCCAGATGGATGGGCCCGTGGCTGGATTGGTAAAGGGCAGAGAGCTCCAGTCCGACTCAGACGCCAGCAAGGTGGAGGTGGAGTACTGGTTTGGGCTGGTATCATCAAAGATGAGTTTGTGGGGCCTTTTCGGGTTGAGGATGGAGTCAAGCTCAACTCCCAGTCTTACTGCCAGTTTCTGGAAGAAACCTTCTTCAAGCAGTGGTACAGGAAGAAGTCTGCATCCTTCAAGAAAAACATGATTTTCATGCTGGACAATGCTCCATCACACACGCGTCCAAGTACTCCACAGCGTGGCTGGCAAGAAAGGGTATAAAAGAAGAAAATCTAATGACATGGCCTCCTTGTTCACCTGATCTGAACCCCATTGAGAACCTGTGGTCCATCATCAAATGTGAGATTTACAAGGAGGGAAAACAGTACACCTCTCTGAACAGTGTCTGAGAGGCTGTGGTTGCTGCTGCACGCAATGTTGATGGTGAACAGATCAAAACACTGACAGAATCCATGGATGACAGGCTTTTGAGTGTCCTTGCAAAGAAAGGTGGCTATATTGGTCACTGATTTGTTTTTGTTTTGTTTTTGAATGTCAGAAATGTATATTTGTGAATGTTGAGATGTTATATTGGTTTCACTGGTAAAAATAAATAATTGAAATGGGTATATATTTGTTTTTTGTTAAGTTGCCTAATAATTATGCACAGTAATAGTCACCTGCACACACAGATATCCCCCTAAAATAGCTATAACTAAAAACAAACTAAAAACTACTTCCAAAACTATTCAGCTTTGATATTAATGAGTTTTTTGGGTTCATTGAGAACATGGTTGTTGTTCAATAATAAAATTAATCCTCAAAAATACAACTTGCCTAATAATTCTGCACTCCCTGTATGTCCGAATGAAAATATCCTGTGTTAGCTAGTTATCGGTAAGTGTTTGCTACTCGCCAGTGTGGGTGCAGAGTTAGCAACAGCCAATCATTTAGCATCCACCCATGAGGGCGTGAGGAACGTCAGTAAAGTTACATAAAACAGTAGAACAACGCAGAATGTATGATATGACAATGTAGAAGATTGTAAAAGTTAATGTATCAAATACGTCCCAGCTGATATGCATCAACTACCATGTAGACAAATACACTAATCTCATGGTGTTGTCAATTCAAATTGTGGAACATATAAAGATAAAGATATACCAACTAAATAGCCAGTCAGTGGGGTTAATGAGAGATCAATTGGCATGTATGAAGAATCAAGTAAGATAAAAACAGATAAAAAAAAAAAGATTATTAAATGTATAGGAGGATATATCGTCATCTAGTCGAAAACAACTAAAAAAAAAAAAAACCAATTTATCTTGATAGTAGAATGATACCTATAAGATGTTCATAAATAGAACAACATATAAAAAGTGTGTCTTTATGTTTAGGAGGCAAGGATTTCTAATAAACATAAGTATATCCTTAATAATCTGTTTTTATCTTATTCACATTCACTTATTCACATACAAAAATGCAACTCATTGTTTCTCCACAGCACCCATTATCTCTCCTTGGAACCCCAATTTCTCTCTTCATACCCGTCCATCTCTCCCTTGCACCCCATTGTCTTCTCCACAGCCCCCATTATCTTTTCCTGCACCCCATTTTCTCTCCTCAGCCCACCTTTTTTCTCCCTGGCACCCTATTTTCTCTCCCCAGCCCCCCCTTACCATTTTGTCTGCTCAGCCTCCAGCACATCTCTCCCTGGCACCCCATTTTCTCTCCCCAGCCCCCCCTACCCTTTTGTCTGCTCAGCCCCCAGCACATATCTCCCTGGCAGCCCATTTTCTCTCCCAAGTACCTTTCCCAAGCCCCCCTTTATCTCTCCTTGACACCCTAATTTTCTCTCCCAAGCCTCCCCTCCCTTTATCTCTCTCTGCCCCCCCCCCCCCCATTTTCTCTCCCAAGTAACTCTCCCCAGCACTCCCAATTATCTGTCCTCAAATGCTCCCCTCCCAGCATTAGTATCCCACAGCAGAGCTCTGTGGAGGGGTGGAGTAATGGCATGTCACACCCCTGCCTCTACTTTACATCTGTGGCCAGTCGCTCGGGGTACTAAGGCTGCAGGGGAGGAACAGATGCTGAAAATGACAGCCTGGCCACGCTACCTATGCAGCTGAAGGAGGAGGGAGGGTTACTGTTTTCATCTAACACAGGCCAGATTCGTAAGCGCTACATACGTTTGACACCCCTAATTTAGAACGTATCACATACAACAACCAAACTAACTTTGTGGTAGTCCCAATGCTGTATACTCAGTCTGCTCTGACAAGCTTTCATCTTAAAAACCTACAAAAGCAAACAGAGCTAAAATTTAACTATACATATAAATTATGCCAATATAATGTGAATTTAAGTATTCCGATAACAAAACTTAAAAAATAAAAAAATAAAAAGACTAATACGGTATTCTTACTCCTACAAAATATATTTCATAGGTGGACTGATTAGACCCCTGCTCACCTGACATGGAGGAGCTCCCATGCAATCTTAAAATGTTGCTAGGTGCAGCCAGACTGGTTAAATGTATGGGAACTTTCCTTCAATACCATCTTAAATAAACTTTTTTGTATCTTTAACAGTTAACAATGTTAAAGGGACATCAAACCCAAATGTTTTCCTTCATGATTCAGATGCATACAATTTTAAACAATCTTCCAATCCTTTGTTCAAAAGCATGCCTAGGTAGACTCAGGAGGTGGGAACTAGCTGCTGATTTGTGGCGGCAAATATCTGCTCCTTGTCATTGGCTTACTGATGTGTTCAGCTAGCACCCAGTAGTGCACAGCTGCTCTTTCAACAAAGGATACCAAGAGATTGAAGCAAAATTGAAAAGCAACCTGGAAAGTTGTTTACAAATGATAGCTCTGTCTGAAACCTGCATAGGTGCATTTCAGTTTTGAACAAAAACATTTTGCAATATACTTCCATTAGCAAAAATGTGTCTAGTAAAAGTTATTACGGTTTTAGAGGCACATATACTGTGAATGCCCCGAACACTAGCATTCAATCACCACAGATCATCGGAGAATCAGCAGTGGTTTGTATGACACAAATGAATTCTTCGTTGACACAATACACACCACCGGCAGATCTCTGTGGGGTTTAAATAGATACCTCTAGTAACACATAGCATATGTGCGTATGGCACTAAAACTGTAATAACATTAACTACAAGAATGTTTACTAATGGAAGTATATTGTAAAAATGGTCTATCTTAAAATGAAACACAATCCTGTAGATTTCAAGTTTGACCGTATTGTCCCTTTAAATGTCATTTAAGGATCCTGTAGAGGTTTTAAAGCTTTTATCTTATATTGATGTAGGAAGTGATGTGCACACTTACGTCTTGTATTCTCATGATCCTCCACATTCCAAAGGGTGCTGGGGCTCTCCCTGAGATACGGGCTGCATGTGACCTCCCCTTGCTCCCACCCCCTAAGAGGAAAAGAAACAATACGAGAGAAAGAGTATGGAAGATAAACGATGCATCACACAAAATGAAAACAAGAATATTAATAGCAAAATAGTTTGTTTGTTCTAATCCATGGAACACTAATTATTAGTTGCCCGAATAAGTTAATACTAAAACTTATAGCTGAAGAATACTGTTAAAAGTCTAAATGTAGATCCTTACAAAAACAGAATTTATGTTTACCTGATAAATTACTTTCTCCAACGGTGTGTCCGGTCCACGGCGTCATCCTTACTTGTGGGATATTCTCTTCCCCAACAGGAAATGGCAAAGAGCCCAGCAAAGCTGGTCACATGATCCCTCCTAGGCTCCGCCTACCCCAGTCATTCGACCGACGTTAAGGAGGAATATTTGCATAGGAGAAACCATATGGTACCGTGGTGACTGTAGTTAAGAAAATAAATTATCAGACCTGATTAAAAAAACCAGGGCGGGCCGTGGACCGGACACACCGTTGGAGAAAGTAATTTATCAGGTAAACATAAATTCTGTTTTCTCCAACATAGGTGTGTCCGGTCCACGGCGTCATCCTTACTTGTGGGAACCAATACCAAAGCTTTAGGACACGGATGAAGGGAGGGAGCAAATCAGGTCACCTAAATGGAAGGCACCACGGCTTGCAAAACCTTTCTCCCAAAAATAGCCTCAGAAGAAGCAAAAGTATCAAACTTGTAAAATTTGGTAAAAGTGTGCAGTGAAGACCAAGTCGCTGCCCTACATATCTGATCAACAGAAGCCTCGTTCTTGAAGGCCCATGTGGAAGCCACAGCCCTAGTGGAATGAGCTGTGATTCTTTCGGGAGGCTGCCATCCGGCAGTCTCGTAAGCCAATCTGATGATGCTTTTAATCCAAAAAGAAAGAGGTAGAAGTTGCTTTTTGACCTCTCCTTTTACCGGAATAAACAACAAACAAGGAAGATGTTTGTCTAAAATCCTTTGTAGCATCTAAATAGAATTTTAGAGCGCGAACAACATCCAAATTGTGCAACAATCGTTCCTTCTTTGAAACTGGTTTCGGACACAGAGAAGGTACGATAATCTCCTGGTTAATGTTTTTGTTAGAAACAACTTTTGGAAGAAAACCAGGTTTAGTACGTAAAACCACCTTATCTGCATGGAACACCAGATAAGGAGGAGAACACTGCAGAGCAGATAATTCTGAAACTCTTCTAGCAGAAGAAATTGCAACTAAAAACAAAACTTTCCAAGATAATAACTTAATATCAACGGAATGTAAGGGTTCAAACGGAACTCCCTGAAGAACTGAAAGAACCAAATTGAGACTCCAAGGAGGAGTCAAAGGTTTGTAAACAGGCTTAATTCTAACCAGAGCCTGAACAAAGGCTTGAACATCTGGCACAGCTGCCAGCTTTTTGTGAAGTAACACAGACAAGGCAGAAATCTGTCCCTTCAGGGAACTAGCAGATAATCCTTTTTCCAATCCTTCTTGAAGGAAGGATAGAATCCTAGGAATCTTAACCTTGTCCCAAGGGAATCCTTTAGATTCACACCAACAGATATATTTTTTCCAAATTTTGTGGTAAATCTTTCTAGTTACAGGCTTTCTGGCCTGAACAAGAGTATCGATAACAGAATCTGAGAACCCTCGCTTCGATAAGATCAAGCGTTCAATCTCCAAGCAGTCAGCTGGAGTGAAACCAGATTCGGATGTTCGAACGGACCCTGAACAAGAAGGTCTCGTCTCAAAGGTAGCTTCCAAGGTGGAGCCGATGACATATTCACCAGATCTGCATACCAAGTCCTGCGTGGCCACGCAGGAGCTATCAAGATCACCGACGCCCTCTCCGGATTGATCCTGGCTACCAGCCTGGGGATGAGAGGAAACGGCGGGAACACATAAGCTAGTTTGAAGGTCCAAGGTGCTACTAGTGCATCCACTAGAGCCGCCTTGGGATCCCTGGATCTGGACCCGTAGCAAGGACCTTTGAAGTTCTGACGAGAGGCCATCAGATCCATGTCTGGAATGCCCCACAGCTGAGTGACTTGGGCAAAGATTTCCGGATGGAGTTCCCACTCCCCCGGATGCAATGTCTGACGACTCAGAAAATCCGCTTCCCAATTTTCCACTCCTGGGATGTGGATAGCAGACAGGTGGCAGGAGTGAGACTCCGCCCATAGAATGATTTTGGTCACTTCTTCCATCGCTAGGGAACTCCTTGTTCCCCCCTGATGGTTGATGTACGCAACAGTTGTCATGTTGTCTGATTGAAACCGTATGAACTTGGCCCTCGCTAGCTGAGGCCAAGCCTTGAGAGCATTGAATATCGCTCTCAGTTCCAGAATATTTATCGGTAGAAGAGATTCTTCCCGAGACCAAAGACCCTGAGCTTTCAGGGATCCCCAGACCGCGCCCCAGCCCATCAGACTGGCGTCGGTCGTGACAATGACCCACTCTGGTCTGCGGAATGTCATCCCTTGTGACAGGTTGTCCAGGGACAGCCACCAACGGAGTGAGTCTCTGGTCCTCTGATTTACTTGTATCTTCGGAGACAAGTCTGTATAGTCCCCATTCCACTGACTGAGCATGCACAGTTGTAAAGGTCTTAGATGAATGCGCGCAAAAGGAACTATGTCCATTGCCGCTACCATCAACCCGATCACTTCCATGCACTGAGCTATGGAAGGAAGAGGAACGGAATGAAGTATCCGACAAGAGTCTAGAAGTTTTTTTTTTTTTTTTTTTTTTTTTTTTTTTGGCCTCTGTCAGGAAAATCCTCATTTCTAAGGAGTCTATTATTGTTCCCAAGAAGGGAACCCTTGTTGACGGAGATAGAGAACTCTTTTCCACGTTCACTTTCCATCCGTGAGATCTGAGAAAGGCCAGGACAATGTCCGTGTGAGCCTTTGCTTGAGGAAGGGACGACGCTTGAATCAGAATGTCGTCCAAGTAAGGTACTACAGCAATGCCCCTTGGTCTTAGCACAGCTAGAAGGGACCCTAGTACCTTTGTGAAAACCCTTGGAGCAGTGGCTAATCCGAAAGGAAGCGCCACGAACTGGTAATGTTTGTCCAGGAATGCGAACCTTAGGAACCGATGATGTTCCTTGTGGATAGGAATATGTAGATACGCATCCTTTAAATCCACCGTGGTCATGAATTGACCTTCCTGGATGGAAGGAAGAATAGTTCGAATGGTTTCCATCTTGAACGATGGAACCTTGAGAAACTTGTTTAAGATCTTGAGATCCAAGATTGGTCTGAACGTTCCCTCTTTTTTGGGAACTATGAACAGATTGGAGTAGAACCCCATCCCTTGTTCTCTTAATGGAACAGGATGAATCACTCCCATTTTTAACAGGTCTTCTACACAATGTAAGAATGCCTGTCTTTTTATGTGGTCTGAAGACAACTGAGACCTGTGGAACCTCCCCCTTGGGGGAAGTCCCTTGAATTCCAGAAGATAACCTTGGGAGACTATTTCTAGCGCCCAAGGATCCAGAACATCTCTTGCCCAAGCCTGAGCGAAGAGAGAGAGTCTGCCCCCCACCAGATCCGGTCCCGGATCGGGGGCCAACATTTCATGCTGTCTTGGTAGCAGTGGCAGGTTTCGTGGCCTGCTTTCCCTTGTTCCAGCCTTGCATTGGTCTCCAAGCTGGCTTGGCTTGAGAAGTATTACCCTCTTGCTTAGAGGACGTAGCACTTTGGGTTGGTCCGTTTCTACGAAAGGGACGAAAATTAGGTTTATTTTTTGCCTTGAAAGGCCGATCCTGAGGAAGGGCGTGGCCCTTACCCCCAGTGATATCAGAGATAATCTCTTTCAAGTCAGGGCCAAACAGCGTTTTCCCCTTGAAAGGAATGTTAAGTAGCTTGTTCTTGGAAGACGCATCAGCCGACCAAGATTTCAACCAAAGCGCTCTGCGCGCCACAATAGCAAACCCTGAATTCTTAGCCGCTAACCTAGCCAATTGCAAAGTGGCGTCTAGGGTGAAAGAATTAGCCAATTTGAGAGCATTGATTCTGTCCATAATCTCCTCATAAGGAGGAGAATCACTATCGACCGCCTTTATCAGCTCATCGAACCAGAAACATGCGGCTGTAGTGACAGGGACAATGCATGAAATTGGTTGTAGAAGGTAACCCTGCTGAACAAACATTTTCTTAAGCAAACCTTCTAATTTTTTATCCATAGGATCTTTGAAAGCACAACTATCCTCTATGGGTATAGTGGTGCGTTTGTTTAAAGTGGAAACCGCTCCCTCGACCTTGGGGACTGTCTGCCATAAGTCCTTTCTGGGGTCAACCATAGGAAACAATTTTTTAAATATGGGGGGAGGGACGAAAGGAATACCGGGCCTTTCCCATTCTTATTAACAATGTCCGCCACCCGCTTGGGTATAGGAAAAGCTTCTGGGAGCCCCGGCACCTCTAGGAACTTGTCCATTTTACATGGTTTCTCTGGGATGACCAACTTGTCACAATCATCCAGAGTGGATAATACCTCCTTAAGCAGAATGCGGAGATGTTCCAACTTAAATTTAAATGCAATCACATCAGGTTTCAGATTGTTGAGAAATGTTCCCTGAATCAGTAATTTCTCCCTCAGACAAAACCTCCCTGGCCCCATCAGACTGGGTTAGGGGCCCATCAGAAATATCATTATCAGCGTCGTCATGCTCTTCAGTATCTAAAACAGAGCAATCGCGCTTACGCTGATAAGTGTTCATTTTGGCTAAAATGTTTTTGACAGAATTATCCATTACAGCCGTTAATTGTTGCATAGTAAGGAGTATTGGCGCGCTAGATGTACTAGGGGCCTCCTGAGTGGGCAAGACTCGTGTAGACGAAGGAGGGAATGATGCAGTACCATGCTTACTCCCCTCACTTGAGGAATCATCTTGGGCATCATTGTCATTGTCACATAAATCACATTTATTTAAATGAATAGGAATTCTGGCTTCCCCACATTCAGAACACAGTCTATCTGGTAGTTCAGACATGTTAAACAGGCATAAACTTGATAACAAAGTACAAAAAACGTTTTAAAATAAAACCGTTACTGTCACTTTAAATTTTAAACTGAACACACTTTATTACTGCAATTGCGAAAAAACATGAAGGAATTGTTCAAAATTCACCAAATTTTCACCACAGTGTCTTAAAGCCCTAAAAGTATTGCACACCAAATTTGGAAGCTTTAACCCTTAAAATAACGGAACCGGAGCCGTTTTGAACTTTAACCCCTTTACAGTCCCTGGTATCTGCTTTGCTGAGACCCAACCAAGCCCAAAGGGGAATACGATACCAAATGACGCCTTCAGAAAGCCTTTTCTAAGTATCAGAGCTCCTCTCACATGCGACTGCATGTCAAAAACAAGTGCGCCACACCGGCGCGAAAATGAGGCTCTGCCTATGCTCTGGGAAAGCCCCTAAGAATAAGGTGTCTAAAACAGTGCCTGCCGATATTATTATATCAAAATACCCAGATAAAATGATTCCTCAAGGCTAAATATGTGTTAATAATGAATCGATTTAGCCCAGAAAAAGTCTACAGTCTTAATAAGCCCTTGTGAAGCCCTTATTTACGATCGTAATAAACATGGCTTACCGGATCCCATAGGGAAAATGACATCTTCCAGCATTACATCGTCTTGTTAGAATGTGTCATACCTCAAGCAGCAAGAGACTGCTCACTGTTCCCCCAACTGAAGTTAATTGCTCTCAACAGTCCTGTGTGGAACAGCCATGGATTTTAGTGACGGTTGCTAAAATCATTTTCCTCATACAAACAGAAATCTTCATCTCTTTTCTGTTTCTGAGTAAATAGTACATGCCAGCACTATTTCAAAATAACAAACTCTTGATTGAATAATAAAAACTACAGTTAAACAGTAAAAAACTCTAAGCCATCTCCGTGGAGATGTTGCCTGTACAACGGCAAAGAGAATGACTGGGGTAGGCGGAGCCTAGGAGGGATCATGTGACCAGCTTTGCTGGGCTCTTTGCCATTTCCTGTTGGGGAAGAGAATATCCCACAAGTAAGGATGACGCCGTGGACCGGACACACCTATGTTGGAGAAATGAAATATATTCTGAGTGTGTCACATAGTTTAAGTATTTTGGAATAGTCATGGCTTTAATAACTATGATTGTGTTCATGATAAATTCATTCAGCTAAAAAAAAACAAAAAAAAACTTGCAAGGAATTTTATTTCATCAGCCATAAACTAACTGGATATCAGTAAACAACCTGGCTGGTGTATTCCTGGAATTAAAGGGTCAGTAAACCTTAAAAATAATGTTATATAATTCTGCACATAGTGCAGAATTATATAACATTATATTAGCCACACTTTGTAAATCATAATATTCCCTTTTTATTTTGTAAAAATACCGCTGTTTTACAGACCCGCTCTCTGTACTCTGCTGAGCGGGTCTGTTGTTTTTACTGAGCGCATCGGGCCAGCTGTATAGTCACAGCCCGGCCCGACCGCGCCATTAGACACAGTGCAGCTCGCTCCCGCTGTCAGACAGAGCAGGAGCGAGCTGCACTGTGTCTAATGGCGCGGTTGGGCCGGGCTGTGACTATACAGCTGGCCCGATGCGCTCAGTAAAAACAACAGACCCGCTCAGCAGAGTACAGAGAGCGGGTCTGTAAAACAGCTGTATTTTTACAAAATAAAAAGGGAATATTATGATTTACAAAGTTTGGCTAATATAATGTTATATAATTCTGCACTATGTGCAGAATTATATAACATTATTTTTAAGGTTTACTGTCCCTTTAAAGATGTCAACAATATAGGACTGTGGGCCAGATATTCAAGAGCTCACCGTCATGGGGAGAAATATTTTTTTCTATTGTAATGTGGGAGTTTCTTTCACACAAAGAACACTACATAGCAACATAAACACATCTCAAGTTAAAATTTGCTTCTGTACATATTTTTTTTTCCTTAAATCATCTCACCTGAGAGGCAAGGTTTTGATAATCAGGCCCTGCATGAGAACACAAGACTAGGAAAAAATTTAACAAATGTTAACATATACTTAAAGAATATAATAAAAAAGCGCTTTCAGATCTATGCGTACTTCAACTAGAATAATAAAGCTAAACAAATATATTTATAAACAATCCAAGGCACAAAAATGTTTGATCTAAAATTATATTTTTCAGTAATTTGTGTTTTAAAGGGATACTGAACCCAAATTTTTTCTTTTGTGATTCAGATAGAGCATGCAATTTTAAGCAACTTTCTAATTTACTCCTATTATCATTTTTTCTTCGTTCTTTTGTTATCTTTATTTGAAAAAGAAAGTCCAGAACCCTGGGCAGCACTTGTTTATTGGTGGATGAATTTATCCACCAATCAGCAAGAACAACCCAGGTTGTTCACCAAAAATGGACCGGAATCTAAGCTTACATTCTTACTTTTCAAATAAAGATACCAAGAGAATGAAGAACATTTGCTAATAGGAGTAAATTAGAAGGTTGCTTAAAATTGCATGCTCTATCTGAATCACAAAAGAAAAAAATTGGGTTCGGTGTCCCTTTAAGTTATTCAAGGAGTCTAACTTTATCACTTATGTCAGATGAATTACTAGTCCCCATATAAAACTACACAATGCAAAAAAAAAAAAAAAATAAATATATAAATTATGCTTACCTGATTTCATTTCCATTGTGGGGAGGAGAGTCCACGGCTTCATTCATTACTTGTGGGAATTAAGAACCTGGCCACCAGGAGGAGGCAAAGACACCCCAGTCAAAGGCTTAAATACCTCCACCACTTCCCTCATCCCCCAGTCATTCTGCCGAGGGAACAAGGAACAGTAGGAGAAATAGGGTATAAATGGTGCCAGAAGAACAAACTAAATTAAAGTCCGCCCACCGGAGCAATGGGCTGGATCTGTGGACTCTCCTCCCCACGATGGAAATGAAATTTTCAGGTTAGCATAATTTTTATTTTCCATCTAAAGGGGAGCTTCATTCATTACTTGTGGGTACAAATACCCAAGCTCTAAGAGGACACTAAATGAAAACGGGAGGGCCAAAGGCAAACCCTAATCTGAGGGCACCACAGCCTGTAAAACCTTTCTCCCAAAAACTGCTTCCGCCAAAGCAAAAACATCAAATTTGTAAAATTTTGTAAAGGTATGTAAGAAGGACCAGGTAGAGCCGCCTTACAAATCTGCCACATAGAAGCCTCATTCTTGAAGGCCCACTAAGAAGCCACAGCTCTAGTAGAATGAACTGTGATCCTCTAAGGTGGCTTATGTCCCGCTGTCTCGTAAGCCAAGCGAATCAAGCTCCTTAACCAAAAGGACAAAGAAGTTGCATAGGCTTTCTGCCCCTTGCGCTTCCCTGAATACACCACAAAAAGAGATGTAGTCTGTCTAAAATCCTTCGTAGCCTGAAGATGAAACTTCAAAGATCGAACCACATCCAAATTATGGAGTAACCTCTCCTTAGTAGAAGAGGGGTTAGGACACAAGGAAGGAACAACTATTTCCTTATTAGACACAACCTTGGGAAGAAATCCCAAACCAGTGTGAAGAATAGCCTTATCAGCATGAAAAAACAGATAAGGAGGCTCACATTGCAAGGCCGCCAACTCAGATACTCTGTGTCCAAGAAAGAATCTTAATGTCAACAGAGTACATAGGTTCAAACGGAACCCTCTGCAACATCTTCAGAACCAAAATCAAGCTCCAATGAGGAGCGAACTGTCTAAAAAAAGGCCTGATTCTAGACAAAGCCTGAACTAAAGACTGAATATCAGGAAGCTCAGCGAGCCTCTTGTGTAACAGTACAGATAATGCCGAAATCTGTCCCTTCAAGAAGAGAGCAGCAAGCGCCTTCTCCATTCCATCCTGGAGAAAGGACAGAATCCTGGATACCTTAACCTTGTACCAAGGATATCCATGCTTCTCACACCAGGACAAGTAAGTCCTCTACACCTTATGATAGATGCGACGAGTGACCGGCTTCCTGGCCTGAACGAGTATCAATCACTCTCTCAGAAAACCCTCTCTTGGCCAAGACTGAGCGCTGAATCTCCACGCAGTCAGCCTCATAGAATCTAGATTTTGATGTTGAAAAGGACCCAGTACCAACAGATCCCTGCGACAGGGTAACCTCCATGGAGGAGACGATGACATCCCCACCAGATCCGCAAACCACGTCCTCCGCGGCCACGACGGAGCAATCAGAATATCCAACGCTTGCTCCTGCTTGATGCGGGCCACTGCAAGAGGTAGAAGTGGCAACGGTGGAAAAATGTAAACTAGGTTGAACCTCCAAGGTACCACAAAGCCATCCATCAGCTATGCCTGGGGATCCCTGGACCGCGACTCGTATCTGGGTAGCTTGCAATTGAGTCTGGACGCCATGAGATCTACCTCCGGAGTCCCCCATTCGTGACAAATCTCCACAAACAACTCGGAATGGAGAGACCATTCCACCGGATGAAAGGATTGCCTGCTGAGAAAATCCACTTCCCAGAATGTGGATTGCGAGCAGTCATGGGACTCTGGCCATTCCAATAGCCGAGAAACCTTCCTCATCGCTAGGGAGCTTCTCGTCCACCCCTGATGGTTGATGCAAGCCACTGAGGTAATGTTGTCTGTCTGGAATCTGATGAAGCTGAACGACCGCAGAATAGGCCACGCCTTCAGAGCATTGTAGATTTCTCGAAGTTCCAGAATATTGATCGGGAGGAGAGACTTCTCTCAAGACCATTTTCCCTGTGCTATCCTGGCACCCCAAACAGCTCCCCATCCTCCCTCATCCGATCGTCTCAACATGCACAACTGAAGAGGTCTGAGATGGAACCTGGCAAATGGAATGACATCGATGCAGGATACCATGAGCCCGATCACCTCCATACTCTGCGCCACAGAGGGACTGGAGTAGGACTGAAGGGCAAGACAGGCGGAAGCAATCTTCCTGCATCGCTGATCTGTGAGAAATATCCTCATGGATATAGAATCTATTATCGTTCCCAGGAACTCCACCCTGTTGCTGGGAATCAGGGAGCTCTTTCCTGAGTTTATCATCCAACCATGAGATTGGAGCAAAAGAAGAAGGGCCCTCGAGTGATCCTCTGCGAGACTGAACGACGGCGCCTGGACTAGGATATTGTCCAGATAGGGCGCCACAGCAATACCTCTGGATCTGGCTACTGCAAGCAGCGTCCCCAGAACCTTTGTGAAGACTTTCGGAGCCGTCACCAGACCAAAGGGAAGGGCCACAAACTGGAAGTGTAGGTCCAGAAAGGCAAATCTCAGGAACCCGGAGTGATCCCTGTGGATTGGCACATGAAGGTAGGCATCCTTCAAGTCCATTGTCGTCATTAAAGGGCCACTGTAAGTTAATATTTTCTATGCCTGTTACTAACTAACTACCCCAAATACGCTTTTTATCAATAGCATTTCATTAACATATCTCTACTGTATATCAGAAATCTTGTCTGCAAATTTAATTGTTTTCCAAACCCACTCCGTGGGTATCCTTTGCTCTGTACCAATCCGTTTACAATACCTAGGTTTCAAAATGGCGCTTTAAACACAAAGTTATTGGTTTAAGTATTTTGAACACGCAGTGCTGAAAATAGTAGGCAGGATAACGTGACATCATCGGCGAATAAAAGATATAACTTTTAGAACGTTATGAAAATTTGTTTTGGAGAAAATATAGGTCAGTAGGTTTTAATTAATGTTTATTAACTATAATATGTTGGTTGTTTAGCTTAAAAATTATAAGAGAAAGTAATCCTTTAACTGACCTTCCTGAACTAGGGACAGAATAGATCTGATCGTTTCCATTTTGAACGATGGAACAGCCAGAAACTTGTTTAAACATTTTAGGTCTAGAATTGGGCGGAACGTGCCATCCTTCTTCGGGACCACGAAAAGGTTTGAATAGTACCCTAGAGAAGATAAAACAGAGGCGCCAATATGGCCTAGTAACGTCTATAAAAAGGATTATTGAATGTGATATAGATGGGTACTCACAAAGGTAAAGCACCCAATGGTGCAGATGGAGCAGACTGGCTCAATTATCAGTGGTCCAGCTCACTGTGCGCCCACAATTCAAGCACTCAATCAAGTGAACAACAGGCAAGGCATCCGTTCAAGAAGTAGTGCACCTCCAGGTGCAGTAAAGGCGAGCTGGGACCTCTCAGTCGCCCAGTAGACTGTGTTTAGGCGTTGATGAAATCCACTCACCAGCCACACAATATAAAAATCCCAGGAAGCAGTAAGTGTATCATAAAAGCAACATTTTATTAAAACAAAGCAACGCGTTTGTCCGCCCCTCTAGGGCTGTTTCCTCAGGCTATACAATAAAAATGAGAATTGATACATTTGCTATACAATATCGTCAGAGGGGTGTGTGTACACATATCCAATACAGAATGGCTAAAGAGGCGTGTATGAGAGATGATGACTACATCACACCTCCCCATACCACGCAGCTTGACATCGCAATCAGTTCCGCTGTGCGCGAAGGTGATAGTGAAAATCTACCAGACAGCGTTTGAATATCAGGGGAAGATCAGATGAGGATATAAGAGGAACGGCTAATAACTATGTTCATACTAGTAAACATAACAATGGAGACACAGGGGAGCAAGCCGCTATAAGTCCCACCCCCAGAGGTGCACAAACCTCAGAGTTGAATAAATAACTATTGGACTTTGCTGTACTAAGTATGATTTGGTTATAACCACTGGGTAGGTTCTATCAGTAGAACGGTCAAAAACAGAATTTATGCTTACCTGATAAATTACTTTCTCCAACGGTGTGTCCGGTCCACGGCGTCATCCTTACTTGTGGGATATTCTATTCCCCAACAGGAAATGGCAAAGAGTCCCAGCAAAGCTGGTCACATGATCCCTCCTAGGCTCCGCCCACCCCAGTCATTCAACCCACGGACAGGAGGAAATATATATAGGAGAAACCATATGATACCGTGGTGACTGTAGTTAGAGAAAATAATTCATCAGACCTGATTAAAAAACCAGGGCGGGCCGTGGACCGGACACACTGTTGGAGAAAGTAATTTATCAGGTAAGCATAAATTCTGTTTTCTCCAACATTGGCGTGTCCGGTCCACGGCGTCATCCTTACTTGTGGGAACCAATACCAAAGCTTTAGGACACGGATGAAGGGAGGGAGCAAATCAGGTCACCTAAACGGAAGGCACCACAGCTTGCAAAACCTTTCTCCCAAAAATAGCCTCCGAAGAAGCAAAAGTATCAAATTTGTAAAATTTGGCAAAAGTGTGCAGTGAAGACCAAGTCGCTGCCTTACATATCTGGTCAACAGAAGCCTCGTTCTTGAAGGCCCATGTGGAAGCCACAGCCCTAGTGGAGTGAGCTGTGATTCTTTCAGGAGGCTGCCGTCCGGCAGTCTCATAAGCCAAACGGATAATGCTTTTAAGCCAAAAGGAAAGAGAGGTAGAAGTCGCTTTTTAACCTCTCCTTTTACCAGAATAAACAACAAACAAGGAAGATGTTTGTCTGAAATCTTCAGTAGCCTCTAAATAGAACTTTAGAGCACGGACAACTTCCAAATTGTGTAACAAACGTTCCTTCTTTGAAACTGGATTCGGACACAAAGAAGGTACAACTATCTCCTGGTTAATATTTTTGTTAGAAACAACTTTAGGAAGAAAACCAGGCTTAGTACGCAAAACCACCTTATCTGCATGGAACACCAGATAAGGAGGAGAACACTGCAGAGCAGATAACTCTGAAACTCTTCTAGCAGAAGAAATTGCAACCAAAAACAAAACTTTCCAAGATAGTAACTTAATATCTACGGAATGTAAGGGTTCAAACGGAACCCCTTGAAGAACTGAAAGAACTAGATTTAGACTCCAGGGAGGAGTCAAAGGTCTGTAAACAGGCTTGATCCTAACCAGAGCCTGAACAAATGCTTGAACATCTGGCACAGCTGCCAGTCTTTAGTGTAGTAAGACAGATAAAGCAGAGATCTGTCCCTTTAGAGAACTTGCAGATAAACCTTTCTCCAAACCTTCTTGAAGAAAGGAGAGAATCTTAGGAATTTTTATCTTATTCCATGGGAATCCTTTGGATTCACACCAACAGATATATTTTTTTCCATATTTTATGGTAAATTTTTCTAGTTACAGGTTTTCTGGCCTGAACCAGAGTATCTATCACCGAATCTGAAAACCCACGCTTTGATAGAATCAAGCGTTCAATCTCCAAGCCGTCAGTTGGAGGGAGACCAGATTTGGGTGTTCAAATGGACCTTGAACAAGAAGGTCCTGTCTCAAAGGTAGCTTCCATGGTGGAGCCGATGACATATTCACCAGGTCTGCATACCAAGTCCTGCGTGGCCACGCAGGAGCTATCAAGATCACTGAGGCCCTCTCCTGATTGATCCTGGCTATCAGCCTGGGAATGAGAGGAAACGGTGGGAATACGTAAGCTAGGTTGAAAGTCCAAGGTGCTACTAGTGCATCTACTAGAGTCGCCTTGGGATCCCTGGATCTGGACCCGTAGCAAGGAACATTGAAGTTCTGACGAGACGCCATCAGATCCATGTCTGGAATGCCCCATAATTGAGTTATTTGGGCAAAGATTTCCGGATGGAGTTCCCACTCCCCCGGATGAAATGTCTGACGACTCAGAAAATCCGCTTCCCAATTTTCCACTCCTGGGATGTGGATCGCAGACAAGTGGCAGGAGTGATCCTCCGCCCATTGAATTATTTTGGTCACTTCTTTCATTGCCAGGGAACTCTTTGTTCCCCCTTGATGATTGATATAAGCAACTGTCGTCATGTTGTCTGATTGGAACCTTATGAATTTGGCCTTTGCTAGTTGAGGCCAAGCTCTGAGAGCATTGAATATCACTCTCAGTTCCAGAATGTTTATCGGGAGAAGAGACTCTTCCCGAGACCATAGACCCTGAGCTTTCAGGGATTCCCAGACCGCACCCCAGCCCACTAGACTGGCGTCGGTCGTGACAATGATCCACTCTGGCCTGCGGAAGCTCATTCCCTGGGACAGATGGTCCAGGGTCAGCCACCAACGGAGTGAATCTCTGGTCTTTTGATCTACTTGAATCATTGGAGACAAGTCTGTATAATCCCAATTCCACTGTTTGAGCATGCACAGTTGTAATGGTCTTAGATGAATTCGTGCAAAAGGAACTATGTCCATTGTTGCAACCATCAATCCTATTACTTCCATGCACTGCGCTATGGAAGGACGAGGAACAGAATGAAGTACTTGACAAGAGCTTAGAAGTTTTGATTTTCTGACCTCTGTCAGAAAAATCCTCATTTCTAAGGAATCTATTATTGTTCCCAAGAAGGGAACTCTTGTTGACGGGGACAGAGAACTCTTTTCTTTGTTCACCTTCCATCCGTGAGATGTGAGAAAGGCTAGAACGATGTCCGTATGAGCCTTTGCCTTTGACAGGGACGACGCTTGTATTAGAATGTCGTCCAAGTAAGGTACTACTGCAATGCCCCTTGGTCTTAGAACCGCTAGAAGGGACCCTAGCACCTTTGTGAAAATCCTTGGAGCAGTGGCTAATCCGAATGGAAGAGCCCCAAACTGGTAATGTTTGTCCAGAAAAGCGAACCTTAGGAACTGATGATGTTCCTTGTGGATAGGGATATGTAGGTACGCATCCTTTAGATCCACGGTAGTCATAAATTGACCTTCCTGGATGGTGGGTAGAATCGTTCGAATAGTTTCCATTTTGAACGATGGTACCTTGAGAAATTTGTTTAGGATCTTCAAATCCAGAATTGGTCTGAACGTTCCCTCTTTTTTGGGAACTACGAACAGATTGGAATAAAATCCCATTCCTTGTTCCTTTATTGGAACTGGGTGTATCACTCCCATCTTTAACAGGTCTTCTACACAATGTAAGAATGCCTGTCTCTTTATTTGGTTTGAGGATAAGTGAGACTTGTGGAACCTTCCCCTTGGGGGTAGTTCCTTGAATTCCAGGAGATAACCTTGAGAAACTATTTCTATCGCCCAAGGATCCTGAACATCTCTTGCCCAAGCCTGAGCAAAGAGAGAGAGTCTGCCCCCCACCAGATCCGGTCCCGGATCGGGGGCTACTCCTTCATGCTGTTTTGTTAGCAGTGGCAGGCTTCTTGGCCTGCATACCCTTGTTCCAGCCTTGCATTGGTTTCCAGGCTGGTTTGGGTTGTGAGGCATTACCCTCTTGCTTAGAGGATGCAGAATTAGAGGCTGGTCCATTTCTGCATAAGGGACGAAAATTAGGCTTATTTTTAGTCTTAAAAGACCTATCCTGTGGAAGGGCGTGGCCCTTTCCCCCAGTGATGTCTGAAATAATCTCTTTCAAATCAGGTCCAAATAAAGTTTTACCTTTGAAAGGAATGTTAAGCAATTTTGTCTTGGATGACACATCCGCTGACCAAGACTTTAGCCAAAGCGCTCTGCGCGCCACGATAGCAAACCCTGAATTTTTCGCCGCTAATTTTAAGTGCATGAACTCTGTCCATAACCTCCTCATATGGAGTTTCTCTACTGAGCGACTTTTCTAGTTCCTCGAACCAGAAACACGCTGCCGTAGTGACAGGAACAATGCATGAAATTGGTTGTAGAAGGTAGCCTTGCTGTACAAAAATCTTTTTAAGCAAACCCTCCAATTTTTTATCCATAGGATCTTTGAAAGCACAACTATCTTCGATAGGAATAGTAGTGCGTTTGTTTAGAGTAGAAACTGCCCCCTCGACCTTGGGGACTGTCTGCCATAAATCCTTTCTGGGGTCGACCATAGGAAATAATTTCTTAAATATAGGGGGAGGAACAAAAGGTATGCCGGGCTTTTCCCACTCTTTATTTACTATGTCCGCCACCCGCTTGGGTATAGGAAAAGCGTCGGGGGGCACCGGAACCTCTAGGAACCTGTCCATCTTGCATAATTTCTCTGTAATGACCAAATTGTCACAATCATCCAGAGTAGATAATACCTCCTTAAGCAGTGCGCGGAGATGTTCTAGTTTAAATTTAAATGTCACAACATCAGGTTCAGCTTGATGAGAAATTTTTCCTGAATCTGAAATTTCTCCCTCAGACAAATCCTCCCTCATGGCCCCTTCAGATTGGTGTGAGGGTATGACAGAACAATTATCATCAGCGTCCTCTTGCTCTTCAGTGTTTAAAACAGAGCAATCGCGCTTTCTTTGATAAGTAGGCATTTTGGATAAAAGATTTGTTATGGAGTTATCCATTACAGCCGTTAATTGTTGCATGGTAATAAGTATTGGCGCACTAGATGTACTAGGGGCCTCCTGCATGGGCAAAACTGGTGTAGACACAGAAGGAGATGATGTAGTATCATGTTTACTCCCCTCATTTGAGGAATCATCTTGGGCAATATCATTATTTGTGGCAGTACTGTCCTTACTTTGTTTGGACGCTATGGCACAATTATCACATAAATTTAAATGGGGAGACACATTGGCTTTCATACATATAGAACATAGCTTATCTGAAGGTACAGACATGTTAAACAGGCTTAAACTTGTCAACAAAGCACAAAAAACGTTTTAAAATAAAACCGTTACTGTCACTTTAAATTTCAAACAGAAAACACTTTATTACTGAATATGTGAAAAAGTATGAAGGAATTGTTCAAAAATTACCACAGTGTCTTAAAGCCTTAAAAGTATTGCACACCAAATTTCAGAGCTTTAACCCTTAAAATAACGGAACCGGAGCCGTTTTTCAATTTAACCCCTATACAGTCCCAGATACAGTCTTTGCTAAGACCCAACCAAGCCCTGAGGGGAATACGATACCAAATGACGCCTTCTAAAAGCTTTTTCAGAGATTCTTAGATACTCACACATGCATCTGCATGCCCTGTTCTCAAAAAACAACTGCGCATTAATGGCGCGAAAATGAGGCTCAGTCTATGACTAGAAAGGCCCCCTGACTGAAAAAGGTGTCCAATACAGTGCCTGCCGTTTTATAAACGTTCCCCAAGATTATAAATGTCAATTGTTAGCCTAAATTAGAATAATATGCACAAATAAAGCAATCGATTTAGCCCATAAAAATGTCTACCAGTTTTTTAGCCCATAATAAGCCCTTTATTCTGTTTGTTTTTGACTAAGAAAATGGCTTACCGGTCCCCATGAGGGGAAATGACAGCCTTCCAGCATTACACAGTCTTGTTAGAAATATGGCTAGTCATACCTTAAGCAGAAAAGTCTGCTAACTGTTTCCCCCAACTGAAGTTACTTCATCTCAACAGTCCTATGTGGAAACAGCAATCAATTTTAGTTACTGTCTGCTAAAATCATCTTCCTCTTATAAACAGAAATCTTCATCCTTTTCCGTTTCAGAGTAAATAGTACATACCAGCACTATTTTAAACACTTGATAGAAGAATAAAAACTACATTTAAACACCAAAAAACTCTTAACCATCTCCGTGGAGATGTTGCCTGTGCAACGGCAAAGAGAATGACTGGGGTGGGCGGAGCCTAGGAGGGATCATGTGACCAGCTTTGCTGGGACTCTTTGCCATTTCCTGTTGGGGAAGAGAATATCCCACAAGTAAGGATGACGCCGTGGACCGGACACACCAATGTTGGAGAAATACATATTGGCAAGATTTAGTCATGCAGACGACCCATTCACACATCAATCATATATTGTTATTCATACTAGTGGTGGGCATATTATTTTTATAGGATCAGGTGCCGTATAAATATTGGTCACTTCTTTACACATTGAGACTATATACAACTATTACTTCTAGTAAGGGCTCTCACACTTTTGATAAATCTTATTTAGCTGCCCCCCCCCCCACATCCCCAACACACATCACTTTTTGCCTAATCACTTTGGATGGGAAGTTTATCTTCCTCTGACCTATTATATCCCTTAGCCCCTTGTATATATATATTTTTTTCTCACTGATTTAATATCATATCCCTTCATGGACAATTGCAGTCCTTTATAATTTCATACAGTCATGATATTTGTTATTTTTTTATTTTTTTTAATAGTTTTTATTAAGGTTCAATTCAAGGCTTACAAACATTGATTGTCATTTGTACAATATACCAGAAACACAAAGAAAAAATAGTTTACAGCCAGTATAGGTCAAACAATATAAATCTACATAATAATATGACAAATAGCAATTGTAGTTTAAACATTTTTGCCTAATGAACTGTACACCCACTTATTGACTCATTTGGTCACTCTTGGACCTCCATTAACATGTACAACATAAAGCTAGAGTAGGTAGTCTGAAACTAAGGGAGACCACTCTTGGGTCCCAAATGGTGAACCAAATTTTACGAATAATAAATATCACATTTTTAATTAGTAACCTTATGAGCCAAACTTAAGAAGAACTAAAAAAAAAAATCCAGTACTAGATGCTCCTGGACCCCCTGCTATTGAGAACAATGGGGAAAAGGATCAATTACTATCGTATCAGTTATGGAAGAATCTAAGTATGCTTATTCTTTACTATTATTGGGAATGAGTAGGAGAGCTGTTGCTTAAGGGAGGGATTGTGGAGGTACAGAGCATATCTTAAGGGTGCATCTAAACACGCAAGATTGACCTGCATATATAGCGTGAATAAAATAAGTCTTGCATGGTTAGAGAAGCATATTAATTGAATTATGTTGGTAGAGTTTCTTAGTTGGTTTAAAAACAGATTGTGGTAACACACCTAAAAACTTTACACAGACTACACTAGACTAGGAGCTAAAACAAAGTGTACACTTTAATAGTTCTATGAGATGCACAGAGACGCGGAGAGATGTGATACTATAATTATTATTGTTTTTTGTTAAATTTATTAAGAATGGAATCCACACTGTAACATTTATAATGTACTCAAGAATAACTGTAATGCTTTGTTGCTTGGATTTTTGGATTCTTAATAAAAATAAGTTGGGAAAAAAAAAAAAAAAAAAACAGATTGTGGTATGCTTATATATTCTATGGGATTAAATTTGTGTTGCAAATTGATAGGGTTGAGTGCTTAATACTAAAGAAGAGCTTTGAACTTAATGTGTAAAAATGCTATAAATGACCTGTATCCTCCTCTGAGGATCCTGACAGACAGACTACAAATTCCCCTCTTGCTGATCAGTATATTAGCTTCTCGGCAAAACGTTTTACTTTATACTGTGGTAGGCTACAGTAATGCATGAGCAGTCAACTCCACAATCCCGGCTGCAGACAGCGAAGCCACCCTCGCCTAAGCAAGATGTTATTACTTGTAGACACCAAAGGGAGTGAAAAGTAAACTAGCAATCATCCGCTTTTGCCATGTAAATTACTAAAGACATCTATATAATCAGGACTATTCACTATTGAAATAACCTGAAGCACAACTGTTTAGGGAAGTTCCCTTAATAATAAACAATTAACATCGTCCTATAAAGGCTTCATTATAAACAATTCAGAAAAGGTAGACCCAACAGTAAATAGCATAAAATAAACTTAACCACGATAGCGTCGAATATATCCTATGTGCTTGGAAAGTTCAGGGAGCTATATTAGGCGTTCCTTGTATTAATTTCACCCAACACCAGTGCGATCATGATCATCATATCCAAAGTACGTCCAGACGAGCAATGGGGGCTTATGAGCCTCAATAAGAGACTTCACTTCTAGGTTCCTTAGGTGTAGGGGAAAGTCAGCCACAACTAGTTGGCCTGCAGCCTTTGCAGCTTCAGCTTCAACAGCGACTTGGGAGACATTTGGGTAAACAAACGCCACAGGAGTAGGTGACTGTACATTGCGGGACCAAGCTTCCGCAGCCACATGGCCTTCCCATTGGGAATCCAAAGTGAGTAAAAGTTTTTTGTTAATTAGGCTCACGTTGCATTTCTGGAGGGAGGAAGGGGGAATCTTTAAGCCAGGCACATCTATCTATTGGGTTCTTGTAAAGCGCGGCTATTCACCCGTAAGGGTCTCAAGGCGCTGAGGGTTGCAGTTCAGTCGAAGAGCCAGGTCTTGAGGTCCTTTCTGAACTTAGTTAGGGCGGTAGCTTGTCTTAGGTGCAGTGGGAGGGTGTTCCAAGTCTTGGCTGCCAGGTGAGAGAAGGATCTGCCTCCCGCTGTGGTTTTCCTGATGCGGGGGATGACTGCGAGGGCTTGGTCTGCCGATCAAAGTTGTCTGGCAGGGGTGTAGAAGGTAACTCAATGGTTCAAGTATTCGGGACAGAAGTTGTGGAGGGCCTTGAATGCGTGGGTGAGAAGCTTGAAGGTTATTCTTTTGTTGATGGGGAGCCAGTGCAGGTCCGGCAAGTGTTTGGTGATATGACATTGACGAGGGATGTCAAGGATTAGTCTGGCCGAGGCGTTCTGGATGCGCTGTAGTCTCTTTTGGAGCTTGATGGTGGTGCCGGCGTAGAGTGCATTACCATAGTCCAGTCGGCTGCTGACGAGGGTGTGAGTGACAGTCTTCCTGGTCTCGGTTGGGATTCATTTGAAGATCTTTCGCAGCAGGTGAAGTGTGTGGAAGCATGCAGAAGAGACGGCGTTGATTTGCCGGTCCATAGAGAGTGATGAGTCCAGGATAACGCCTAGATTTCGTGCATGGTCGGTGGGGGTTGGAGGGTGTCCGAGGGCTGTGAGCCACCAGGAGTTATTCCAAGCGGATGTGGTGGGACAGAGGAGAAGGACTTCGGTCTTGTCTGCGTTCAGCTTTAGGCAGTTGTAGCTCATCCAGGTGGCGAATGCGGTCAGCCCTTCGTGGACGTTTCTCTTGGCGGTGGTGGGATCACTGGTGAGAGAGATGATTAGCTGGGTGTCGTCGGCGTAGGAGAGAATGTTGAGGTTGTGTAGTCGGGCGATGGCGGCGAGAGGGGCCATGTAGATGTTGAATAGGGCAGCTGATTTCTGTGGGCTTGGAGGTGAAGGGTGGGAGTCTAACTTTCTGGGTTCTGCCGGTGAGGAAGGAGGTGATCCTTTCCAGGGCTTTGTTGCGTATGCCGGCATCGTGTAGTCGGTTGCGGAGTGTGAGGTGGGAGACAGTGTCTAATGCTGCTGAGAGGCCTAGGAGAATGAGGGCGGCGGTCTCTCCTCGGTCGAGTAGGGCGAGGATGTCATCTGTGGCGGCAAGGAGGGTGGTCTCGGTGCTGTGGTTGCTCCTGAAACCGGATTGGGAGGGGTCCTGGGTGTGGTTGGCTTTGATGTAGTCAACGAGTTGCGCAGTGATGGACTTCTCGATGACTTTGGCCGCAAAGGGGAGCAAAGAGATTGGGCGGTAGTTCTTCGGATCATTGGGGTCAGCCGTGTTTTTTTTTAGTAGGGGTTTTAATTCTGCGTGCTTCCAATCATCCGGGAAGGTGCCGGTTTCGATGGAGCAGTTGATGGTGCTGCAGAGCTCGGGGGCGATGGTGTCACCCGCTTTGTTGAAAATGTGATGCGGGCATGGGTCCGAGGGTGCTCCAGAGTGGATCGATCTCATGAATCTGATGGTGTCCTCTGTGGTGAGGGGGCTCCAGATGGTCCGTGGGGGGTAGGCGGTGGTGTATTTGGGTGAGGTATCGGTGAGAGTTGGTGGGTAGGCGGTGTTGGTTGAATTCTGGGCTGTCATAGACGTCGACGATCTTGTGGTGGAAGTACATTGCGAGGTTATCGCAGAGGTCCTGGGAGGATGTTGTTGGTGTCGCTGTTGGGATTGGCGAATTCCTTGATGACTGAATAGCTCCTTGCTGTTGTGGACGTTGGCATTGATTCTATCTTGGATGGTTGTCTTCTTGGTGGTTTTGATGAGGTGGTGGTGGATAGTGATGGCTTCTTTGTAGGCCGTTTTATTTGAGGGGGTCTTGCTGGATCTCCAGGTCCTTTCCAATCGCCTGCAGTGGCGTTTGGAGTCCAGGGGTGAACCAACTAGCCTTGTTGGTGGGTTGGCGATTGGACGGTTTCTTGAGAGGGGTGAGGGTGTTAGCGCAGTCTGTGAGCCAGTGGTGGAGGTTGCGGGCGGAGGAGTTAGCATCTGTGGAGGTAGCTGGGGGGCACTTGTTCAGGGTGGAGTGCAGTTGGTCTTCGGTGATGTTGTTCCAGTTTCTGCGGGGTGGGTGGTGCTGCCGAAGGTGTGTGGTGGGTTTGTTGAAGGAAAAGTGTATACAATGGTTGTAGGTCCAATGGAGTTCGGTGATGTGGTTGACTGAGATGTGGTTGCCTGCAGAGAAGATAGGTTCGAGTGTGTGTCCGATTAAGTGGGTTGGGGAGTCGACGAGTTGATTTAGTCCGATGGTTCCAAGGTTTTCTAAAAGGTTGGCAGTGTTGTGGTCATTGGGGTAGTCTAGGTGGAAGTTGAGGTCACCGAGGAGGATGTAGTCTGTTGAGGGGAGGGCGTGGGGTGCGATGAGGTCGGTGATGGAGTCACAGAAGGCAGGATGAGGTCCGGGAGGTCTGTAAATGAGGGTGCCACGGAGGGTGGTGTTGGGACTGACCTGAATCTTGAAGTGTAGGTGTTCCAGGCCTTGTGAGTGGTAGTCGGAGCTGGTTGTGACATGGGAGTGTTTGTGGACGATGGCGATGCCTCCTCCCGGTCGGTTGCTGCGGTCCTTGTGGGAGATCTCGTATCCATCGAGGATGGCGATGTCAGGCATTGATGTGGGGTTCAGCCAGGTTTCGGTGAGGAAGGCAACATCTGGGGAGGTGTAGTTGAGAAGGTTCCAGATTTCGATGGTGTGCTTGCAGACGGAGCGGGTGTTGAGGAGGATGCAGTTGAGGTGGTTGCGGTTATTTTTGCGTGAGGTGACTGGCAGATTAGTGGTTCGGAGGGAGAAGGCGCATGAGGTGACTGGCAGGTTAGTGGTTCGGAGAGAGGAGAAGGCGCAGTTGCGGCAGGTGAAGGGTCCTATGGTGTTAGTCGGGGATGCGTGGTGGCAGGCAAATGATCTACCGGTGTTGAGATGGAGGAGGGTGCTGTCGTCGTAGTGGCGGTGGTTGTAGGAGCCAGGGTTAATGGCGCTGGACGCAGTCCAGACGCGGACGGGCGCAAACGGGCTTGCCTATGGCGCACCAGCGCCGCAGTCGCGCAGCAACCTCCATTTAATAGGTGCTGGGAGGTAGGAGGGCTGGGAGTCGGGGGGCAGGGCAGTGGCTGTAGAAAGAAAGTTAACAAAGGGCGTTACCTGTGCTGTGCTGGTAGGCGGGGGGCAGGGCAGTGGCATGGGAGAGACAAGCAGGAAGGAGAGCAGGCTAGAAGAGGCTGCAGTCTCAGAGTAAGGCAGCAGCAACCTCCATTAAATAGGTGCTGGGAGGTGGGAGGGCTCGGAGGCGGGGGGCAGAGCAGTGGCTGTAGAAAGAAAGTTAACAAAGGGAGTTACCTGTGCTGTGCTGGTAGGCGGGGCAGGGCAGTGGCTGTGGCATGGGAGAGACAAGCAGGAAGGAGAGCATGCTAGAAGAAGCTGCAGTCTCAGAGTAAGGCAGCAGCAACCTCCATTAAATAGGTGCTGGGAGGTGGGAGGGCTGGGAGGCGGGGGGCAGAGCAGTGGCTGTAGAAAGAAAGTTAACAAAGGGAGTTACCTGTGCTGTGCTGGTAGGCGGGGCAGGGCAGTGGCTGTGGCATGGGAGAGACAAGCAGGAAGGAGAGCATGCTAGAAGAAGCTGCAGTAAGGGGCACTGACTTTCGATCTCGTTCTTCTGTGCTCATGGAAACGGCCTTGCCTACTTGTCTGACAGAGTTGGGAGTCTTCCCGCTGGCCAATCCTGACCAAGCGGGTACAGTTTTATGGTTCTCAAATTGTGTAGTTTGCTGAGGGATATAGATGTCCTGATCTGTACTCGGAGCTTGATCATGAGGCGAGGGCGCCTCTAGGTATGCAGAGCATACTTGAATACCATCTCCTCCATTTTCTTTTTCAGCTTTTTCTCCGGTTCTAGTACTCCGATTACCAAACTGAAGTGCAAGTGCACGCAGACTATGCCATTCAGCGGACAGCACATGTGATAGCTTTGCGTGGTGCTCATTGAGCAGACAGGTCACTGCTCCAAGGATCAAGTTGGTGATAGAATCCATCTGTTCTGTTCGCTTGTAAATATAGTAAAATGTGGATTAAGCCCTCACATACTTTTCTTGTGTGCAGCTCTCCTTCTTGGAGATTTGAGGCAGCATTAAGTATCTGCCTTGTAACCCAGTTTCCCGGGGGAAGTGGGAGGGAATAATGCGGCAGCCCTGGTCACGCAAATGTTCGGCCTTAAAGATAATGGAAACCACTTTGTGGCTCAGCTAAAGAGCATAGGCAGCAATCTTGATGCAGATCTGAACTTCACTTCTTTTCAAGCTATTGTAAAGCATAGATATACTTTATATTTGAGGAATATCTGAAAATAGTGTCTATAAAAGACGATTGAAGTCAGCAGCTCCACACAGATGCGTCTTGCCGCTTTAGCTATAGGCTCCGTCCTCTCAGTTTTTAATTTTTTATAATCACATACTACTATTTGTTAGAAGATTGTATCGGTCTAATGGACACCCAGGTAGGGCCAGTCTATCATATAGGGTTTTACAACAAACTTCGTATAGGGATGTTTCTGCACACCCTTTAGCACATACATCCTGTGTCTAGCAACTATAGATTCCCCTTCTAGTTTAATTATACATTTGGTACACATATGAATTAATTTATACTGTCCGGTGCGCTAATATGTTGCGGTTGTCATGACAGTCTGTCCAAAAGTTATTTATCCAAGAACACCAATTGCAAAAGCCATTAGAAAAATGTACATTTAAAGCACTCAACAGCACAAGATAATGTGATCACTACTTATACCATGGGAAACAGGGCCCAAACATATGGGGGATTTAACATTTAATGATATAATAAAAACAAGAATGAAAAAATTAAAAACCACAGTAGGTGTGAAAGTGAATGGATGTAATCGTGTGGCAGAGATTGCCACTGGGACAGAAGATATCCAAGTGGGAAAAAACACAGTGTGTTCTCTAGAGAAGTGAAAGAATGTAAAATAAAGGTTGGGTAGTGAGTAACCAATTTATATAATGAATGGCTTTGTCATTCTCCTGACTTCTGTCAACGTTAATGGTATAGTCAACCACCTTTTTTAATCTCTGAGTGAATACGTAGTGTATTGTAAAAGTTGAATACTAATGTATTACATATGCACTTGGACTCTTCTAGAAGAGTCCAAGTACATATGTAAGACACCTAATGGTATCTTAAAGGAAGAAGGGGAAAAGGAAGAACCTAATCTCTCCCATTCATTCTTAATAATGTTAGCCATCTTAACAGGAACCGGGGAAGGTCTGAGTTACCACCCTGTCCTCATACACTTTATCAAACTTAGGAATCGAGGGTTCCTCCGGTAGTTTCGGTTCTGGAACCTGGAGAGTAGGAAACACCTGCCTCAGCAAAAAGCGCACATTTTCCATCCTAAACTTAAAGTCAGGCTCCTCTGCAGAAAGAGCTTTAGATGACATGGATTCCGACCCAGAAGGAACGTCCTCCGAAAAGTCGGAGTCGTCTTAGTCAACGGATAACCTTTCCGAGATATCTATAGGAGTATATGACTCCTGGGCCGGATCGCCATATTTTACCAAACGCTTGCGCTTAGCAGAATGTGGTAAGGCACTAATCACCTTAGAGACAGCCGTTTGCAGTTGATCCGCAAAGTCAGACAGCCAACGGATTTGCCCCGAAGGAGAAATAGACATGCATGTGCACTCAGAGATGAATGTAGGGGACGCACCTCATGGGACGGGGAGCCCTCAGAGGTGGACGGCTCAGTAGTACTGAGACCTTATCAAGGCAAGGGAAACATAGTTTTAGTTAAAACAGACTTAGTTAAAACAGAATTTATGCTTACCTGATAAATTACTTTCTCTTGCGGTGTATCAAGTCCACGGATTCATCCTTTACTTGTGGGATATTCTCATTCCCTACAGGAAGTGGCAAAGAGAGCACACAGCAGAGCTGTCCATATAGCTCCCCCTCTAGCTCCACCCCCCAGTCATTCGATCAAAGGTTAGGAAGAAAAAGGAGAAACCATAGGGTGCAGTGGTGACTGTAGTTTAAACAAAAAAAATTTTACCTGACTTAAATGTCAGGGCGGGCCGTGGACTGGATACACCGCAAGAGAAAGTAATTTATCAGGTAAGCATAAATTCTGTTTTCTCATGCAAGGTGTATCCAGTCCACGAATTCATCCTTTACTTGAGGGATACCAATACCAAAGCTTTAGGACACGGATGAAGGGAGGGAACAAGACAGGTACCTTAAACGGAAGGCACCACTGCTTGCAAAACCTTTCTCCCAAAAATAGCCTCCGAAGAAGCAAAAGTATCGAATTTGTAAAATTTGGCAAAAGTATGCAGTGAAGACCAAGTCGCTGCCTTACAAATCTGTTCAACAGAAGCCTCATTTTTGAAAGCCCATGTGGAAGCCACTGCTCTGGTAGAATGAGCAGTAATTCATTCAGGAGGCTGCTGGCCAGCAGTCTCATAGGCCAAACGGATGATGCTTTTCAGCCAAAAGGAAAGAGAGGTAGCAGTCGCTTTCTGACCTCTCCTCTTACCAGAATAGATAACAAACAAGGAAGACGTTTGTCTGAAATCCTTAGTTGCTTGTAAATAGAACTTTAAAGCACGAACTACATCAAGATTATGTAAAAGACGTTCCTTCTTCGAAGATGGATTTGGACACAGAGAAGGAACAACTATTTCCTGGTTAATATTCTTGTTAGAAACAACTTGAGGAAGAAAACCAGGCTTGGTACGCAAAACTACCTTATCTGCGTGGAACACCAGGTAAGGTGAATCACACTGTAAGGCAGATAATTCTGAAACTCTTCGAGCAGAAGAGATAGCTACCAAAAACAAAACTTTCCAAGATAACAACTTAATGTCTATGGAATGTAAAGGTTCAAACGGAACCCCTTGAAGAACTGAAAGAACTAGATTCAAAATCCATGGCGGAGCCACAGGTTTATAGACAGGCTTGATTCTGACTAAAGCCTGAGCAAACCCTTTAACGTTTGGTACTTCTGTCAGACGCTTGTGTAACAGGATAGACAAAGCAGATATTTGTCCTTTTAAGGAACTAGCTGACAATCCTCTCTACAATCCTTCTTGGAGAAAGGACAATATCCTGGGAATCCTTTTCTTACTCCATGAGGAACCCTTGGATTTACACCAACAAAGATATGTCCGCCATATCTTATGGTAGATTTTCCTGGTGACAGGCTTTGAATCAGAGTATCTATAACTGAACCCACGCTTTGATAGAATTAAGCGTTCAATCTCCAAGCAGTCAGACGTAGAGAAACTAAATTTGGATGCTTGAACGGGCCCTGTATTAGAAGATCCTGCCTCATTGGCAGTGTCCATGGTGGGACAGATGACATGTCCACTAGGTCTGCATACCAAGTCCTGCGTGGCCACGCAAACGCTATCAGAATCACCGAAGCCTTCTCCTGCTTCATTCTGGCGACCAGACGCGGGAGGAGAGGAAACGGTGGAAAAACATAAGCCAGATTTAAGGACCAAGGCGCTGCTAGAGCATCTATCAATACCGCCTTGGGGTCCCGGGACCTGGACCCGTAGAGAGGAAGTTTGGCGTTCTGACGGGACGCCATCAGATCCAATTCTGGAGTGCTCCATAGCTGAGTCAGCTGAGCAAATACCTCTGGGTGGAGTTCCCACTCCCCCGGGTGAAAAGTCTGACGACTTAGAAAATCCACCTCCCAGTTGTCTACTCCTGGGATGTGAATTGCTGAGAGTTGGCAAGAGTGGTCCTCCGCCCACCTGATTATTTTGGTTACATCCGTCATCGCTAGGGAACTCTTTTTTCCTCCCCTGATGATTGACGTAAGCTACAGTCGTGATGTTGTCCGACTGAAATCTGATGAATTTGGCTGCAGCTAGTTGAGGCCATGCCTGAAGAGCATTGAATATCGCCCTCAGTTCCAGAATGTTTATCGGGAGAAGCGTTTCTTCCCGAGACCATAAGCCCTGAGCTTTCAGGGAATCCCAGACCGCACCCGAGCCTAACAGACTGGCGTCGGTCGTTACAATGACCCACTCTGGCCTGCAGAAACATATTCCCTGAGACAGGTGGTCCTGAGACAACCACCAGAGAAGAGAATCTCTGGTCTCCTGGTCCAACTGAATTTGAGGAGACAAATCTGCATAATCCCCATTCCACTGTTTGAGCATGCATAGTTGCAGTGGTCTGAGGTGTATCCGAGCAAAAGGGACTATTGTCCATTGCCGCTACCACTAATCTGAATGTCTCCATGCACTGAGCCACAGATGGCCGGGGAATGGAATGAAGAACTCGGCAAGTAGTTAAGAGTTTTAATTTTCTGACCTCCGTCAGAAATATTTTCATTTCTACCGAGTCTATTAGAGTCCCTAGGAAGGGAACCCTTGTGAGAGGGGACAGAGAACTCTTTTTGATGTTCACCTAGTAGTATACACAAACAGGCTTGGAAATCACTTTAATCAAATAAAAAAACACAATTTGAAAAAAACGTTACTGTGCCTTTAAGAGATAAAAAGAGCACACAATTTTACAAAACAGTGAAAAATGCAGCAATCCTTTTGAAATTTTCACAGTATGTACCTAAAGCCTTAATAAGATTGCACCACAAGTTGCAGAACGATTAACGCCTTAATGCCCAAACCAGAGCAGCTTAAAGCCAACACCCGGTTAAAATTACTACAGCACCTTGCCACAGCCTTGCTGTGGCCCTATCTGCCCTTAGGGATCAGATTTGGGGGAATATAGCTTCTTTAAGGCCATCAAACAGCAGCAGGACCCTTCACGTGAAGCAGCATGAACTTCTCTGTAATTCTAAGTGCGCATCTGAGACGCGAAATTAGGCTCCTCCCACTCTACTCCGGAGTTGTGAGGCCTACTAACTCACTCCTAAGTGAATAAAAAACAGCCATGTGGGTAATAACCCCAGAAAGAACCCAAAAGGGCTTTCAAAGTGTCTTGCAAAACGATTTTTCCTTAGCTAAACAATCGATTGCCCTTAATAAGTGTCAACCAGTATATTAGCCCTATTATGTAAGCATTCAATTCCTTACTAAGTCTGTTAAAATAGCTTACCCTCCCCTCATGGGGATATTGCCAGTCTCTTCTAGCATTATCTCAGTCTTGTCTAGAAATAAATGACTGAACATACCTTATTGCAGATCACCCTGCAAACTGTTCCCCCCAACTGAAGTTTTCTGGTACTCCTCAGTCCTGGGTGGGAACAGCAGTGGATTTTAGTTACAACATGCTAAAATCATTTTCCTCTCAGCAGAAATCTTCATCACTTTTCTGCTAGAGAGTAAATAGTACAAACTGGTACCATTTAAAATAACAAACTTTTGATTGAAGATAATAAAACTACAATTCTAACACCACATTCACTTTACCCTCCCGAGAGAGACCCTAGTGCTTAGAGCCGGCAAAGAGAATGACTGGGGGTTGGAGCTAGAGGGGGAGCTATATGGACTGCTCTGCTGTGTGCTCTCTTTGCCACTTCCTGTAGGGAATGAGAATATCCCACAAGTAAAGGATGAATCCGTGGACTGGATACACCTTGCAAGAGAAAAAGGGAATAAATAATATTGAAAGAGGTTGTATACGTGCACTAGACAGCTACAGGGTCTATTGCCAAAAAAATACAAATCACAAATTATCAAAAACAAAATTAATGCTTACCTGATAAATTTCTTTCTTTTGCGATGTACCGAGTCCACGGTTTCATCCTTACTTGTGGGATATTATCCTTCTTAACAGGAAGTAGCAAAGAGAGCACGGATGAAGGGAGGGACAAGACAGGAACCTAAACGGAAGGCACCACTGCTTGCAAAACCTTTCTCCCAAAAATAGCCTCCAAAGAAGCAAAAGTATCAAATTTGTAAAATTTGGAAAAGGTATGAAGCGAAGACCAAGTCGCAGCCTTACAAATCTGTTCAACAGAAGCATCATTTTTAAAAGCCCATGTGGAAGCCACCGCTCTAGTGGAGTGAGCTGTAATTCTTTCAGGAGGCTGCTGTCCAGCAGTCTCATAAGCCAAACGGATGATGCTTTTCAGCCAAAAGGAAAGAGAGGTAGCCGTAGCCTTTTGACCTCTACGCTTTCCAGCATAGACAAAAAACAAAGAAGATGATTGACGAAAATCTTGGTTGCCTGCAAATAAAACTTCAAAGCACGAACCACGACCAAGTTGTGCAACAGACGTTCCTTCTTAGAAGGATTAGGACACAAAGAAGGAACAACAATTTCCTGATTGATATTCCTGTTAGAAACAACCTTACGGAGGAACCCAGGTTTGGTACGCAAAACCACCTTATCAGCATGGAAAAAAAGATAAGGCAAGTCGCATTGTAATGCAGATAGCTCAGAAACCCTTCGAGCTGAAGAGTTAGCAACTAGAAATAGAACTTTCCAAGATAGAAGCTTAATATCTATTGAATGCATGGGTTCAAACAGAACCCCCTGAAGAAAATTAAGAACTAAATTTAGACTCCATGGCGGAGCAACAGGTTTAAACACAGGTTTGATTCTAACTAAAGCCTGACAAAAAGCCAGAACGTCTGGGACATCAGCCAGACGCTTGTGCAATAGAATAGACAAAGCAGATATCTGTCCTTTTAAGGAACTAGCTGACAATCCTTTCTCCAATCCTTCTTGAAGAAAGGACAAAATCCTAGGAATCTTGATCTTACTCCATGAGTAGCCTTTGGATTTGCACCAAAAAAAGATATTTACGCCATATTTTATGATAGATTTTCCTGGTGACAGGCTTTCAAGCCTGAATCAAGGTATCTATGACCAATTCAGAGAAACCCCGCTTTGATAAAATCAAGCGTTCAATCTCTAAGCAGTCAGTTGCAGAGAAATTAGATTTGGATCCTTGAACGGACCTTGAATCAGAAGGTCCTGACGCAGTGGCAGAGTCCATGGTGGTAGAGATGACATATCCACCAGGTCTGCATACCAAGTCTTGCGTGGCCATGCAGGTGCTATCAAAATCACCAAAGCTCTCTCCTGCTTCATTCTGGCAATCAGACGCAGAAGGAGAGGGAAAGGTGGAAACACATAAGCAAGGTTGAACGACCAGGGTACTGCAAGAGCATCTATCCGTACTGCCTGAGGGTCCCTAGACCTGGATCCGTAACAAGGAAGTTTGGCGTTCTGACGAGACGCCATCAGATCCAATTCTGGTGTGCCCCATAGCTGAACCAGCTGAGCAAACACCTCCGGATGGAGCTCCCACTCCCCCGGATGAAAAGTCTGACGACTTAGAAAAATCTGCCTCCTAGTTCTCTACCCCTGGGATATAGATCGCTGATAAATGGCAAGAGTGAGCTTTTTCCCATCGGATTATCCTGGAAACTTCTATCATCGCCATGGAACTCCTAGTTCCCCCTGATGATTGATATAAGCTACATTCGTGATGTTGTCCGACTGAAATCTGATGAAACCGGCCGAAGCCAGCTGAGGCCACCCCTGAAGAGCATTGAATATCGCTCTTAATTCCAGAATATTTAATCGGTAGGAGGGCCTCCTCTTGAGATCTAGAATTGGTCTGAAGGTTCCCTCTTTTTTGGGAACCACAAACAGATTGGAGTAGAAACCTTGTCCCTGTTCTGCTTTCGGAACTGGGCAGATCACTCCCATGGTAAAAAACAGAATTTATGCTTACCTGATAAATTACTTTCTCTTGTGGTGTATCCAGTCCACGGATTCATCCTTTACTTGTGGGATATTCTCCTTCCTAACAGGAAGTGGCAAAGAGAGCACACAGCAGAGCTGTGTATATAGCTCCCCCTCTAGCTCCACCCCCCAGTCATTCGACCGGAGGTTAGGAAGAAAAAGGAGAAACCATAGGGTGCAGTGGTGACTGTAGTTTAAACAAAAAAATCTACCTGACTTAATAGCCAGGGCGGGCCGTGGACTGGATACACCACAAGAGAAAGTAATTTATCAGGTAAGCATAAATTCTGTTTTCTCTTGTAAGGTGTATCCAGTCCACGGATTCATCCTTTACTTGTGGGATACCAATACCAAAGCTTTAGGACACGGATGAAGGGAGGGAACAAGACAGGTACCTTAAACGGAAGGCACCACTGCTTGTAAAACCTCTCCCCCAAAAATAGCCTCCGAAGAAGCAAAAGTATCGAATTTGTAAAATTTGGAAAAAGTATGCAGCGAAGACCAAGTCGCTGCCTTACAAATCTGTTCAACAGAAGCCTCATTTTTAAAAGCCCATGTGGAAGCCACTGCTCTGGTAGAATGAGCAGTAATTGTTTCAGGAGGCTGCTGGCCAGCAGTCTCATAGGCCAGACGGATGATGCTTTTCAGCCAAAAGGAAAGAGAGGTAGCAGTCGCCTTCTGACCTCTCCTCTTACCAGAATAGATGACAAACAATGAAGTTGTTTGTCTGAAATCCTTAGTTACTTGTAAATAGAACTTTAAAGCACGAACCACATCAAGATTGTGTAACAGACGTTCCTTCTTCGAAGAAGGAACAACAATTTCCTGATTAATATTCTTATTAGACACAACCTTAGGAAGAAAACCGGGTTTGGTACGCAAAACTACCTTATCTGCGTGGAACACCAAATAAGGTGAGTCACACTGCAAAGCAGATAACTCTGAAACTCTTCGAGCAGAAGAGATAGCTACCAAAAATAAAACTTTCCAAGATAAAAGTTTAATATCTATGGAATGTAAAGGTTTAAACGGAACCCCTTGCAGAACTGAAAGAACTAAATTCAGACTCCATGGCGGAGCCACAGGTCTATAAACAGGCTTGATTCTGACTAAAGCCTGACTAAACGCTTCAACGTCTGGTACCTCTGCAAGACGTTTGTGTAAAAGAATAGATAAAGCAGATATCTGTCTTTTTAAGGAACTAGCTGATAATCCTTTCTCCAATCCTTCTTGGAGAAAGGACAATATCCTGGGAATCCTAATCTTACTCCATGAGTAACCCTTGGATTCGCACTAACAAAGATATTTTCGCCAAATCTTATGGTAGATTTTCCTGGTGACAGGCTTTCTAGCCTGAATCAGGGTATCGATAACCAACTCAGAGAAACCACGCTTAGATAGAATTAGGCGTTCAATCTCGAAGCAGTCAGACGCAGAGAAATTAGATTTGGGTGTTTGAAAGGGCCTTGAAGTAGAAGGTCCTGCCTCATTGGCAGGGTCCATGGTGTAACGGATGACATGTCCACTAGGTCTGCATACCAAGTCCTGCGTGGCCACGCAGGCGCTATTAGAATCACCGACGCCCTCTCCTGCTTGATTCTGGCAACCAGACGAGGAAGGAGAGTAAACGGTGGAAACACATAGGCCAGATCGAAGGCTCAAGGCGCTGCTAGAGCATCTATCAACACCGCCTGGGGATCCCGGGACCTGGACCCGTAAAGAGGAAGTTTGGCATTCTGACGGGACGCCATCAGATCCAATTCTGGAGTGCTTCATAGCGGAGTCAGCTGGGCAAATACCTCCGGGTGGAGTTCCCACTCCCCCGGATGAAGAGTCTTACGACTTAGAAAATCCGCTTCCCAGTTGTCTACTCCTGGGATGTGAATTGCTGAGAGGTGGCAAGAGTGATCCTCCGCCCACCTGATTATTTCGGTTACTTCCATCATTGCTAGGGGACTCCTTGTTCCCCCTTGATGGTTGATGTAAGCTACAGTCGTGATGTTGTCCGACTGAAATCTGATGAATTTGGCCGCAGCTAGCTGAGGCCATGCCTGAAGAGCGTTGAATATTGCCCTCAGTTCCAAAATGTTTATCGGGAGAAGAGCTTCTTCCCGAGACCATAAGCCCTGAGCTTTCAGGGAGTCCCAGACAGCACCCCAGCCCAACAGACTGGCGTCGGTCGTTACGATGATCCACTCTGGTCTGCGGAAACACATTCCCTGAGACAGGTGATCCTGAGACAACCACCAGAGAAGAGAATCTCTGGTCCCCTGGTCCAACTGTATTTGAGTAGACAAATCTGCATAATCCCCATTCCACTGTTTCAGCATGCATAGTTGCAGTGGTCTGAGGTGTATCCGTGCAAAAGGGACTATGTCCATTGCAGCTACCATTAGTCCGATTGTCTCCATGCACTGAGCTACAGACGGCCAAGGAATGGAATGAAGAGCTCGGCAAGTAGTTAAGAGTTAACTTTCTGACCTCCGTCAGAAATATTTTAATTTCTACCGAGTCTATTAGTGTTCCTAGGAAGGGAACTCTTGTGAGGGGGGAGAGAGAACTCTTTTTGATGTTCACTTTCCACCCGTGAGACCTCAGAAAGGTCACTACGATTTCCGTGTGAGACTTGGCTCTTTGGAAAGTTGACGCCTGAATTAAGATGTCGTCTAGATAAGGCGCCACTGCTATGCCCCGCGGTCTTAGCACCGCCAGGAGGGACCCTAGCACCTTTGTGAAAATTCTGGGAGCAGTGGCCAACCCGAAAGGGAGAGCCACAAACTGAAAATGCTTGTCCAGAAAGGCAAACCTGAGAAACTGGTGATGATCTTTGTGGATAGGAATGTGTAGATACGCATCCTTTAGATCCACAGTAGTCATATATTGACCCTCCTGGATCATTGGTAAGATTGTCCGAATGGTCTCCATCTTGAATGATGGGACTCTGAGGAATTTGTTTAGAATTTTGAGATCCAGGATTGGTCTGAAAGTTCCTTCTTTTTTGGGAACCACAAACAGGTTTGAGTAAAACTCCAGCCCTTGTTCCGCAATTGGAACTGGGTGGATCACTCCCATTGTATGTAGGTCTTCTACACAGCGTAAGAACGCCTCTTTCTTTGTCGTGTCTGTAGACAGACGAGAAATATGGAACCTTCCCCTGGGAGGGGAGTCCTTGAATTCTAGACGATATCCCTGGGATACAATCTCTAAGGCCCAGGCATCGTGTACGTCTCTTGCCCAGGCCTGAGCGAAGAGAGAGAGTCTGCCCCCTACTAGATCCGGTCCCAGATCGGGGGCTACCCCTTCATGCTGTCTTGGAGGCAGCTGCAGGCTTCTTGGCCTGTTTACCCTTGTTCCAGGCCTGGTAAGGTTTCCAGGCTGCCCTGGGTTGTGAAGTGTTACCCTCTTGCTTTGCAGCAGGGGAGGATGAAGCGAGACCGCTCCTGAAATTTCGAAAGGAACGAAAATTATTTTGTTTGTTCTTTGTCTTAAAGGACTTGTCCTGAGGGAGAGCATGGCCTTTCCCCCAGTGATTTCTGAGATAATCTCTTTCAATTCAGGCCCGAAAAGGGTCTTTCCTTTGAAAGGGATGTTCAGCAGTTTGGATTTTGACGACACATCGGCCGACCAGGACTTGAGCCATAGCGCCCTGCGCTCCAGAATGGCGAAACCTGAATTCTTTGCCACTAACTTAGCTAGTTGGAAAGCGCATCTGTGATAAAAGAATTAGCCAGCTTAAGAGCCTTAATTCTGTCCATAATATCCTCATATGAGGTCTCCGTCTGGAGCGCATCTTCTAGCGCCTCGAACCAGAAAGCAGCTGCAGTAGTTACAGGAACAATGCACGCTATAGGTTGGAGAAGAAAACCTTGATGAACAAAAATTTTCTTAAGTAAACCCTCTAACTTTTATCCATAGGGTCTTTAAAAGCACAACTGTCCTCAATTGGTATGGTTGTGCGTTTAGCAAGTGAAGAAACAGCCCCCTCCACCTTAGGGACCGTCTGCCACAAGTCCCGCGTGGTGTCAGATATGGGGAACATTTTCTTAAAAACAGGAGGGGGAACAAACGGAATACCTGGTCTATCCCACTCCCTAGTTACTATATCCGCAATCCTCTTAGGGACCGGGAACACATCAGTGTAAACAGGAACTTCTAGGTACTTGTCCATTTTACACAATTTCTCTGGAAACACC
This sequence comes from Bombina bombina, assembly GCF_027579735.1. Taxonomy (NCBI): domain Eukaryota; kingdom Metazoa; phylum Chordata; class Amphibia; order Anura; family Bombinatoridae; genus Bombina; species Bombina bombina. Next base: position 56,051,700 of record NC_069499.1, on the reverse strand, counting down.
AAAGGGTCACAGTCATCCAGAGTAACTAATACCTCCCTGAGTAATAAACGGAGGTGTTCTAGTTTAAATTTAAAAGCCAACGTATCTGAGTCTGTCTGAGGAGCAACCTTTCCCGAATCGGTAATTTCTCCCTCAGACAGCACCTCCCTCGCCCCCATTTCAGAGCGTTGTGAGTGTATATCAGATACGGCTACTAAAGAGTCAGAATGCTCATAATCTGTTCTTAAAACAGAGCTATCACGCTTTGCAGGTAACACGGGCAGCTTAGATAAAAATACTGAGAGGGTATTATCCATAACTGCCGCCAAATCTTGTAAGGTAAAAGAGTTAGACGCGCTAAAGGTGCTAGGCGTCGCTTGAGCGGGCGTAACTGGTTGTGACACTTGAGGAGAGGTCAACGGGCTAACCTCATTACCTTCTGTCTGAGAATCATCTTGGGCCACATTTTTAAGTTCAACAATATGGTCTTTAAAATGTATAGACATATCAGTACACGTGGGACACATTTTGAGAGTGGGTTCCACCATGGCTTCTAAACACATTGAACAAGAATTTTCCTTGGTGACAGACATGTTTAACAGACTAGTAGTAAGACAAACAGGCTTAGAAATCACATTAATCAAGCAAAAACACACTTTGCAAAAAAAACGTTACTGTGCTTTTAAGAAATAAAAAAGGCACACAATTTTCCAAAACAGTGAAAAATGCACCAAACTTTCTGAAATTTTCACAGTATGTACCTAAAGCATTGGTAAGATTGCACAACTAGCAAAAAAAAATCGATTAACCCCTTAATGCCAAAACTGGATAAATAGTAAGCTAACAGACCGGTTAAAACAAATTTAGCACTTTGCCACAGCTCTGCTGTGGCCCTACCTCCCCTTAGGAGTCGGATTTATGGGGAAAAAGCTTCTTATGGGTCCTCAAACTGTAGCAGGAGCCACCATGTGAACACAGCCTGAAGATCTAGTCAATCTAAAATTAGGCCCCTCCCACCTTACTCCGGTGCTGTGAGGCCTAAAGAAACACTCCTAGGAGTTATAATATTAGCCATGTGGGTAACAACCCCTGAAAGAAACCCAAAAGGGACCTTCTAAGTGTCTCAAAAACTATATTTATAAGTAAAAAACGTTTGCCATAAAAAAGTGTCAACCCATAAAATAGTGTCAACCAGCATAAATTAGCCCTGTCATGTAAGCTTGTAATTCCATACTTAGTCTCTGAATAAAGCTTACCCTTCCCTCATGGGGATCTTATCAGTCCTTTTCTAGCATTATCACAGTCTTGTCTAGAAATAAATGACTGAACATACCTTATTGCAGCCTAATCTGCAAACCGTTCCCCCCAACTGAAGTTTTCTTGTACTCCTCAGTCCTTTGTGGGAACAGCAGTGGATTTTAGTTACAACATGCTAAAATTATCTTCCTCTCTGCAGAAATCTTCATCCCTTTTCTGCTGGAGAGTAAATAGTACAAACCGGTACCATTTAAAAATAACAAACTTTTGCTTGTAGAACAAAAACTACAAATCTAACACCACATTCACTTTACCCTTCCGAGAGAGACCCTATTGCTTAGAGCTGGCAAAGAGACTGACTGGGGGGTGGAGCTAGAGGGGGAGCTATATGGACAGCTCTGCTGTGTGTTCTCTTTGCCACTTCCTTTTAGGAAGGAGAATATCCCACAAGTAAAGGATGAATCCGTGGACTGGATACACCTTACAAGAGAAAGGTCTTCTACACAGCGAAAGAACGCCTCTCTTTTTGTCTGGTTTACAGACAATTGAGAAAGATGGAATCTCCCCCTTGGCGGAGAATCTTTGAAATCTAGAAGATACCCCTGGGTTACAATTTCTACGGCCCAGGAGTCCTGAACGTCTCTTGCCAGGGCCTGAGCAAAGAGCGAGAGTCTGCCCCCTACTAGACCCGGACCCGGATCGGGGGCTACCCCTTTATGCTGTCTTAGTGACAGCAGCAGGCTTTTTGGCCTGTTTACCCTTGTTCCAAGCCTGGTTAGGTCTCCAGGTTGGCTTGGATTGAGCAAAGTTCCCTCTTGCTTTGCAGCAGGGGAAGAGGAAGCGGGACCACCCTTGAAGTTTCGAAAGGAACGAAAATTATTTTGTTTGGTCCTTGTCTTATTTGACTTATCTTGGGGGAGGGCATGACTCTTTCCCCCAGTGATGTCTGAAATGATCTCTTTCAGTGCAGGCCCGAATAGGGTCTTACCTTTGAAAGGGATGGTCAAAAGCTCTACACGCTAAAATGGCAAAACCTGAATTCTTTGCCGCTAACTTAGCGAGATGAAAAGCGGCGTCTGTAATGGCGGAGAATCTTTGAAATCTAGAAGATACCCCTGGGTTACAATTTCTACGGCCCAGGAGTCCTGAACGTCTCTTGCCCAGGCCTGAGCAAAGAGCGAGAGTCTGCCCCCTACTAGACCCGGATCGGGGGCTACCCCTTCATGCTGTCTTAGTGACAGCAGCAGGCTTTTTGGCCTGTTTACCCTTGTTCCAAGCCTGGTTAGGTCTCCAGGTTGGCTTGGATTGAGCAAAGTTCCCTCTTGCTTTGCAGCAGGGGAAGAGGAAGCGGGACCACCCTTGAAGTTTTGAAAGGAACGAAAATTATTTTGTTTGGTCCTTGTCTTATTTGACTTATCTTGGGGGAGGGCATGACTCTTTCCCCCAGTGATGTCTGAAATGATCTCTTTCAGTGCAGGCCCGAATAGGGTCTTACCTTTGAAAGGGATGGTCAAAAGCTCTACACGCTAAAATGGCAAAACCTGAATTCTTTGCCGCTAACTTAGCGAGATGAAAAGCGGCGTCTGTAATGAAAGAATTAGCTAGTTTAAGAGCCTTAATTCTGCCAAGAATATCATCTAGTGGAGTCTCCACCTGAAGAGCCTCTTCCAGAGCCTCAAACCAGAAGGCAGCTGCAGTGGTTACAGGAACATTGCAAGCTATAGGTTGAAGAAGAAAACCTGGATGAACAAAAATTTTCTTTAGGAGACCCTCAAATTTTTTATCCATAGGATCAATGAAAGCACAACTGTCTTCAATAGGTATAGTTGTACGCTTAGCCAGAGTAGAAATAGCTCCCTCCACCTTAGGGACCGTCTGCCATGAGTCCCTCATGGTGTCAGATATGGGAAACATTTTCTTAAAAACAGGAGGGGGAGCGAACGGAATACCTGGTCTATCCCACTCCTTAGTGTAAACAGGAACCTCTAGATATTTGTCCATTTTACACAATTTCTCTGGAACTACAATAGGGTCACAATCATCCAGAGTCGCTAAAGCCTCCCTGAGCAATAAACGGAGGTGTTCTAGCTTAAATTTAAATGCAGTCATATCTGAATCTGTCTGAGGGAGCAACCTTCCTGAATCAGAAATCTCACCCGCAGATAGCAAATCCCTCATCCCTACCTCAGAACATTGTGAGGGAATATCGGATACGGCAACTAAAGAGTCAGAAGGCTCAGCATTTGTTCTTGTGCTTCCCTTGCAACCCTGGCAGTTTAGATAAAACCTCTGTGAGGGTAGTATTCATAACTGAGGCCTTATCTTGCAAGGTGAAAGAATTAGACGCACTAGAAGTACTTGGCGTCGCTTGTGCGGGCATTACTGGTTGTGACACTTGGGGAGAACTAGATAGCAAAACCTGATTTCCTTCTGTCTGAGAATCATCCAATGCCAAACTCTTGAAGTCAAAATATGCTGTTTGCAATTAATAGACATATCAGTACAAGTGGGACACATTCTAAGAGGGGGTTCCACAATGGCTTCTAAACAAATTGAGTTTCCTCAATGTCAGACATGTTTAACAGATTAGTTATGAGACAAGCAAGCTTGGAACACACTTTATTTGATAAAAAAACACAATTTTCTAAAAATGGTAATGTGCCTTTAAGAGAAAAAAAAAAGGCATACACAAACTGCAAAACATGTTAAAATTGCTTCATTTAACAGTGTAACCACAAAACTTTAGAAAGATTGCACCCCAAGTAAATAGGCAATAAACCCCAAAATGAGCAAACCGGATTGATAAATTCCAAAACCGGTAAAAACCCGTCAGCACCTTGCCACAGCTCTGCTGTGGTGCCTACCTGCCCTTAGGGGACGAAAATATGAGGATAAAGCTTCGTTTAGGCTCCAGAAGAGTACCAGGACCTCTGGAAATGCTGCTTGCTGCTTGTCTGTATAACTAAATGCGCAACTGAGGCGCGAAAAAAGGCCCCGCCCATCTCACTCTATGTAGCTGGGCCCTACACCAAATCCATCAAACCCTGTTTGAAAACCATGTGGGTTATAAAAAACAACTAAATAAGCCAAATGAACCCTCAAACAGATGTCCCAGCATAAAAATAAAAGCGTTTACTCCCAGACACACAAACGTTTGCTCAATATATCATCAAACTGAGTGCCCATGAAATTAGCCCATTATGCAAGCTAGAAATGCCTTATAAACTAGGATTACTGCTTACCCTTCCCCTAATGGGGAAACTGTCAGCCTTTCTGAGTTAACACAGTCTCTGCAGAAATTATGACTGAACATACCTCATTGCTGTATAGCAAGAAACCGTTCCTCACACTGAAGTTTTCCTGTACTCCTCAGCTTCTGTGGGAACAGCAGTGGACCTTAGTTACACATGCTAAGATCATCATCCTCCAGGTAGAAATCTTCATCTATGTCCTGCCTGAGAGAAAATAGTACAACACCGGTACCATTTAAAAATAAACTCTTGATTGAAGATAAAATAAAAACTAACAGTTTAACACCTCTTCTCTTTACCCTTCCTGCTTAGAGCCAGCAAAGAGAATGACTGGGGGCTGGAGTTAAGGGGGGAGCTATATAGACAGCTCTGCTGTGGTGCTCTCTTTGCTACTTCCTGTTAGGAAGGATAATATCCCACAAGTAAGGATGAAACCGTGGACTCTGTACATCTTGCAAAAGAAAAAGAGTATATAACCTTTAAGAAAAAAGGTATAAAAGTGGATAAGATTAATATTCATATGTTGGAAAGAAATGTAATAATAATCTAATAAGTAAAATCTAATGACCAGTCATATTGCTCCTAGTACTTAATCTAGAGTGCATATCATATGAACCATATTGAATTGGCAGCGCAGGTATAAGTATACTGTGTCTAATTAGCAGCACAGGTATAAGTATAAACACCTTGCGGGGATAAGTGCCTAATTTGTATGTGCAAATGGTTATATAGAAAGTGTAATGGCCTACTATAATGCGGGTGCTTATGTGCAGTCGAGGTAAAAGATACTGATAAAATTATCCTATATGTGCAATTATATATTGCAAATAACCACCGCTAAGGCAGTTGTAATTGGTAAAGTGCGAATGATGTGCAAAAGTAACAACCACTAAAAGGTTGTAATAGGTGCTGATGATGAACTAAAAGTGCAATAGTATATGTCAATGAAAGTGCAATTGGAATATGGCAAAATGAAAGTGCAATCAGATTATGACAAACTTGTAACAGTAAAAGTGCAGATGCTTAAACCAGTTTAAATCAATAATCCAAAATAATCTATTGTGCACCAAAGTTTTGCTGATTGAATCTGTGGGTTAAAAGAGCAAATATCTATTTGGTCTCGCAAACAATAAGTTAAGGTGTTCCAATCACTAGTGTGTTAAAATCCTTAATTCGCCAATATTTTGCAAATGCGTCCCAAGTATCAAGAGACTATGTCTCTACCGAGTCTTATAGCATAAATATATCAATAAGGTAAAAACTCTTGTATTGAATATAGAGTCTCTGTTCACCTTTTTACAGCAACTCTGTAATGTATAGCTTCAAATAAACATACACTTCTTATGGTACCTTAATGAAACGCACGGAGGGGCTGTACACCTCTTCAGTGCCTAGATCCGATGCAGGGGAAAAAAGTTGGTCTCTTACCGTACTTACGCTATGGCACAGGTGTCTTCACAGTTGCCGTCCGTCGTTTCCTGGTTGGCCCATGTGATCTCTCCAAGCCTATCCTGTAGTTAAGGAATGTAGTTCCGTGAATATCCTGTATTCTTACTCTGTGCAGTGTTTTCTCAGAAGGATTCAAGGAAAAGAGTTCCTTTTGTAATCCAAACAATCCTAGGTTATCTTTGGTTTCAGGATAAAGGTTTTTGTAGTCCTGCTATCAACGCGTTTCGCCGTATTCCACAGCTTTATCAAGATGATTTTCAGCAGTGACTGGTGTCCTTATAAAGCGGTCTCAGTTGCAGTGATTGTGTACACAATTGCTTAAAGGGACACTGAACCCAAATTATTTCTTTCGTGATTCAGATAGAGTATGCAATTTTAAGCAACTTTCTAATTTACCCCTATTATCAATTTTTCTTTGTTCTCTTGCTATCTTTATTTGAAAAAGAAGGCATTGAAGCTTTTTTTGTTGGTTCAGAACTCTGGACAGCACTTTTATTGGTGGATGAATTTATCCACCAATCAGCAAGGACAACCCAGGTTGTTCACCAAAAATGGGCCGGCATCTAAACTTACATTCTTGCATTTCAAATAAAGTGTGAGCCTAAAAACGGGTTTCTTTTTTCTTTTCTTTTTGGTATTATTAGCTGTGTAAAGACCCCATACACATAACTCTCCATTTCCTAGTTAGTATCCTGGACCAGGAGGCTAGGAAGGAATCATGGCATCCCTGGTGCAGAGACGGAGCAGATCAGGCACAGATAGTATGTTGTATGAGTGGCTCAAACATGCCCCGGGTGAGGTCAGGCAGGTCTCACTTCACAAACATATATAGTAAAGAAAATGCAGCAGGATGAACAAAGCTCTCAGACTAAGAATATCACACAAAATAAAGGACAACTGAAACTCTACATATATAGGAAGCTGGAGCTATGTGCATATGAAGATCTGTAGCACTTGTGCAAAAATGTCATAGTTTCCCAAAGTATTGCTCATTATACATTTGTATAGGGCGAGTATCGATTTGCATGGATTACTAATGTTTAAAATGTCTTAAAAATGTCGCCTATGAAAAAATGTTGGACATCTTTGCTGTCTAATCAGCTTGTAAACCATCATGCTAGGGTAGAGAGAACTACATTTTCAAACCTTGACATAGCCAGTATGAGAGGAGTCTTTTCTTGACGTAGCTATCCAGCAAATTATTCTATTAGGTGAATGTACTACTGAAGCAAAGCAACCCCTGCAAACGTAACATTTTTGTAGAGTCGCTAAAAGCCAAAACAATGTGAGAGAAGGTACAGCTGGACCACCCAATCTGCCCATTTACAGAGAAAACTTGGACGTTATATTTACAGAAAGAAAATATAGACATTATTCAAACAGAGCTAAGTGGTGCTGTAAAAAAAAAAAACTTATGCAGAATTAGAAAAAAAATATATAAAAACAAATGTCAAGTTATGGCTATGGTTATGTGTGCACAAGTGATACAACTATATATAAAGCCGCCTACGTGATAAACTGGACAGTAACAATTCTTTGTTGCTATACAACATAACATCACTAGGCCTCAACTCTGTGACTATGGTTTTAATTATATTAGGAGACCTGTGAAGATCAGGAAACCTGTATTGCTTGTCAAGTGAGATAAGCTTAATTTCTTGTTATTTTTGGGTTAGACTAAGCTCTTTGGGTTTGGGCCTTTCTCCTCTTTTACCAATTAGCAAATCCTCTGTAAATATTGTATCATGACTTGTATATGACCTGGCTCACATACAATGCTAATAAATATCACAGATTGTATAGTTAATCATACATGAACAGTGTATTTGCAGGCATTAAAAAATGCATGCCAAAATATCTGCATAGTGTTTATTGTACGAGTTCATTGTAAGTGCCAGGGAATGTGAACTAGTGGAATTATTACTCTATAAGTGGGTTAGTGTGCGTATATACATACTACAGGGCATCTGAATGCATCTCAGTGTGGATCAGCTTGTATTTTTGTCAGTGTTTCAATGTGTGTGTGCCAGAGCATTTGTACATGGCTTAGTTGGTAATCACACCCGTGTATCTGTATGTGCCAGTATATCAGCATGTGTGTGCATAGGTCATGTGAGTCTGAATGCTGTACGTTTTAAGAAATGTGATACACACTCTAAAATAACAACATTTACTCCATGATTATACATAAAACATGAACAGAAATAGTGCGCGCAAAGGCAAAATAATCTAATTTTATCTAAAGCTACATATTTAAACTACGGTTGGTTATCAGGCTAACAACTAAACATTTACTTTCCTTACAAGATGGATTTCCTGTGCTTTTTCCAGGGGTTTACTATATCCCACATACAGAGAGCAACCTTATATGGCCATTAATAGTGTCATAGTCTTAGTATCAACCACAAATATTTATGCAAGAGAGAAAACACATTGTGAGAATAAACCCCAGTTACTGATCACACACACAAAAAATCCTTAGGGAAGTGGTTTCCTCTGCTCCTGAATAAAAACCATGCATGAAATTTTGAACTTAACTACTGGCAGCATGAATTTTGCCAATATAACCAAATTTAGATATGTCTGCTGGGTAGAGTCTCATTGTTTTCTTAGAGCTGGGCAATCCCCACTTCCTATATAACTTTACCCTTTGTGCCAGCATTAATCTTGTAAATGTAATGTGTATATATATTCATTTGGAGAGACATAAAAAAAAAAAAGACCTCAATTAGAACATTATGCAGGACCATTTTCTGCTAAAAGTGTAAATAAATGGCCCTACTGGGAAGTCTTTCATTTACAAACATAGAAACATATTAAAAGGGACACAGAAGTCAGAATTAAACTTTTATGATTTAAAACAAAAAAAAAAAACTCACGTGTACTTAGACTAGTGCATCCTCTTGAGCATTTCTTGCTATGCTCTCACGGAAAGAGTACATTTTTAAATTCTACACAACCTCTGAATTACATACCCCCCAACTGTCCCGATTTTCGCGGGACAGTCCCGATTTTCGCGGGACAGTCCCGATTTTCGCGGGACAGTCCCGATTTTCGCGGGACAGTCCCGATTTTCGCGGGACAGTCCCGATTTTAGGGGTCTGTCCCTGGTTGCTAGCCATCTGTCCAGCATTGCCCCATGCATTTAAAAAAAAATTGGGTCTATACTCAGAAGCAGCTGGCTTTTCTCTCCCAGTGTTATATACCTGTTAGATTCCTTTTGTAAAAGTAATGGTGTGTGGGTTAAGCAGGAGTAGGAAGGCTGTATACCCTCTGACCTCAGGTAACGATGACCTCTAACCCCTGTTAGTGATGACGTCTACCCCTGGTGATAATACTAGCATGCCTTTATTTTCATTCGATGAACAGTGCTAACACCAGGGTAACAAACAGTGGCTGCCTCAGACTGCCAGCTAATGTTCTTGCCAACCCCAGGACCCCATACAATGAGTTACAGATACCCATATATGATGTAGTGTGTGTCTATCTGTATCTATTAGTGTGTATGTGTGTGTATAAGTGTAAGCTGTGTAGTGTGTGTGTGTGTGTATCTGTATGTATAAGTGTATGCTATGTAGTGTGTGTGTCTGCATGTAAAATGTAAGCTATGAAGTGAGTGTATCTGCATGTATAAGTGTATACTATGTAGTGTGTGTGTATCTGCATGTATAAGTGTATACTATGCAGTGTGTGTGTGTGTATATCTGCATGTATAAGTGTAAGCTATGTAGTGTGTGTATCTGCATGTATAAGTGTATGCTATGTAGTGTGTGTGTGTGTGTGTGTGTGTGTGTGTGTGTGTGTGTATCTGTATGTATAAGTGTATCCTATGTAGTTTGTGTGTGTGTGTATCTGCATGTATAAGTGTATGTTATGTAGTGTGTGTGTGTGTGTGTGTATCTGCATGTATAAGTGTATGCTATGTAGTGTGTGTGTGTGTGTGTGTGTGTGTGTATCTGTATGTATAAGTGTATGCTATGTAGTGTATGCTATGTAGTGTGTGTGTGTATCTGCATTTATAAACGTATGCTATGTAGTGTGTGTATGTATGTATCTGCCTGTATAAGTGTATGCTATGTAGTGTGTGTCTGCATGTGTAAGTGTATGCTATGTAGTGTGCGTCTGCATGTGTAAGTGTATGCTATGTAGTGTGTGTGTATCTGCATATGTAAGTGTATGCTATGTAGTGTGTTACTGTGCATTTTTGCTAACTTTAAAGGCCAGAGTCTAGAATATTAATGAAGAAAGCAGAGAGCAGTTTTAAAGAATCTATTATTAAATGTCCAATTAAGATAAAAATATTTAGCACGGTCTCTGCAAAGGATAATTAAATACAGAGCTCACATAGCTATACCAAAAATACATCTCCGCTAGGTCTGTATACCAGACTATGCAGGAATTATTAAAATACCGATGCTCATTCCCATTTGAAACGAGCAATTACTCGTGGAAGGAGAGCAGACTGAGGAACAGGGATGTCAGACTGAAATCCCAAGGAACCGCCAGGGTATTAAACAGAGCAGCCTGCTGATCTCTTGACCTTCAACATAACTTGGAAGCTTGGCGTACTGCCATCCACCACACCAGCACCCCCCCATATGAGGGATAACCTGGAGAACACCTCCGGGAGAAGTGCCCACTCCCTGAGAAGGAAACAAAAAAAAAAAATATCAGACTGCTCAAGAAGTCTGCTCCCAGCACTCACTCCTGAAATGTGAATAGTGGATAAACAACAAATGTGAGCGTCCGCCCACCGAACAATCCACGCCAATCATGGCAAAGGAACTCCAGGTTCCTCCCAGGTGGTAAATGAAAACCACTGAGATGAAATTGTTCAACTAGAACCTGAAAAATCGGATGAGACAACTGAGGTCAAGTCATCAGAGCATTGTAGATCGCTCTCAACTCCAAGATGGTTATGGGGAGAGAAAACTCCTCCCATGTCCATAGTCACCAACCCAACAGGCTAGCGACCTTGGTAACTTACTCAGGAAGGTCTCCGGAAACATGTGCCCCGAGACAGATGTTCCTGAGAAAACCAAAAGAATCTGGAGATGGCGGCAACGATCCTGCTACCTCTCGCAAGTTAAGCAAGCGTTCTACCACTAATTCCCTTTTCTGATCCCCCGAGACAGAGCCCCATGGCCCCTGGGCAACTATCTGAACATGCATAACAGCAAACTCTCCGATGGCATTGAGCAAATTAAATTTTAATTTTAATTTAATGAAGTAACCATCAAATTTACATTGAGCCACTGAAGGGCCAAACAGTAGAGTGCCAAAAGAGGGAAGAAGAAAGAATTTGCTAATTTCTGACAAAAATATTTTCAGAGATAGGGAAACTAATATTGTCCCTAAGAAACTACCCCTGTAGCTGGAACAAGGGAACTCATCTTCAGATTCACTTTCATCCGTGAAAAAAAAAAACAACAATATCTCTGTATGAGAATTTGCTCGTTGAAAAGATGGTGCCTGAACCTTATGATGTCCAGAAAGGTCCTGGAAACCTGAACACTGGCAATATAGCCCCCTCTAAGAGCTATGGCAAGGTCAAAGGTAAAAAACACAAATTGAAAGTTTGACAGAAAGGCAAAAACTTTAACATACACATCCTCCAAGTTTATGGTCCCCATGAACTGACCCTCTTGGACCAAAGGAAGAATGTAACCAATGGTTTCCATTTTGAAAGACGGTATCCTGAGAAAACTTGTTGAGACACTTAGCTATATCATAGGATTAAATGCCAGTTAAGGCCATGCAAGAAGAACTCACAGCACCCACAGTGGAATTCAAACTCTCAACTTCCAGGTAGTGAAGCTGCTAAGCAAACCAGTAGACCAAATCAGCAGACTTTGAAAAGTCCCTCTTTTTCGGGAACCACATAGATTGGAACCATCCCTCACAGGGAAGAGGGGTCCCAAACTCACTTCAAAAATGCCTCACTGTTATCTGGCCTGCAGATAAAATTGAGTGGAGGAACCTGCCTCTGGGAGGAAGGTATGAATTCTATGGAGACAACCTAAAATACTATGTCCACAGCCTGAGACATCTCGTATCCATGTTTGAAGACAGAGATTCTGCCCCCCACCTGGACCGATCCCAAATTGGGGGCAAACTCCATTAGGTCTATTCATCTTGCCTTAAGGTAGAATAGACCATTAACCCATATATCAGAAATATTCCTGACAGATCAGTACCGAGCAAGGGCTTACCCTTGTAAGGAAGCGTCAGAAGCTTGGGCTCAGAGGAAAAATCCAATGACCAAGAATATAGCCACCCTGCCCCGCAGGCTAGCACAGCGAAGCCAGAGATATTGGCTCCCGGCTAAAAACCTGCATGGTGGTATCAAAAATAAAAGAATTGGCTTAAGAGCCTTAATTCTGTTGTGGATCTCATCCTCAGGAGTCCCCACCAAATTGGATCAAACAGCGCATCGCAATTAAAACCGTGGAAAAACAGAATTTATGCTTACCTGATAAATTACTTTCTCCAACGGTGTGTCCGGTCCACGGCGTCATCCTTACTTGTGGGATATTCTCTTCCCCAACAGGAAATGGCAAAGAGCCCAGCAAAGCTGGTCACATGATCCCTCCTAGGCTCCGCCTACCCCAGTCATTCGACCGACGTACAGGAGGAAATATGCATAGGAGAAACCATATGATACCGTGGTGACTGTAGTTAGAGAAAATAATTCATCAGACCTGATTAAAAAAACCAGGGCGGGGGGGGGCGGAGCTGGCCGCAGCAAAGATGGCTGCGTAACACCTTAGCTCTGCAAACTAGCTCCACTAATCTGTCTGAAAAGACCCTACTAACTACAGATTAATGATAAGTACATAGAGGCAAAAGATGTCCTGTATCTGGGGAACAGAGGGAACTAAGCAGATCTGACATCGCTGCGCAAATACCGATACAGCCACTAACTACGTCTAATACTGAGGCCTCAGACGCACGCTGCATATACCCGGAGCCGAGATCAGTAGAAAAAAGTGAAAGTCAGCGCGCCATCAGCAACCGGAGAGCGGTGAGATTATGTGCCTGAACTTTATATAGACACAGACCTTTTCACTTACCCGCGGGAGCGGTACATGTCACGCCATAAATAGCGAGCTGTCACTCTACAGGGCAGACAGTCCCGGTGACAAAACGAGCAGGCCACGCAGACTAGACATAACAGCTCTGACACTCGCAGGTCAAATCCACACGCAAGCCGATAACGACCTTACTCACAGACTCACTATAGGGCCTTCCTAATTGAAACAAAAGGCTACAGCAAAAAGCCACGGCGATTGGAGCTTAGGCACGCCGTGCTCAAGAACAGCCCCACTAAACATACTCTGCTAGCCACTATACACAACTCTGTGAAAGACTGATCCTCACCCTACAAGCAGCAATATAGTGGAACAAGCTCAACCTAGACAACAGGGTATCACAGTTTATCTATATCAGAAAAGTTGGCTGCGGCCTGTAATATACCTAATAGAAGATACTTTATGCAGCAGAGCCAGACATTTTATATATAGCAACAACCTAACACAAGGGCACTGCCCTACTGCTCACAGTGGGGCTACTGAGGAGGCAATTGAGAGCTGCCAGAGGCCACTAAGACAACATGTACGCCAAACGCTCTTCAAAACCCCACAAACTGTTAAAATCATCTAATCATAAAGACAACCTGGTAGAACAATTTTTCTCCCCCACAAGCTCTAAGGCCTCAGCAAGCGAAGAGCACAGAAAATCGCTTTCACAAAAGCAATTGACACCACAAAAAAACATGGAGGAACCAGAAGAAAGTACCTCAGTACCAAACAATATTCTCTCCACGTTGGCGTCCAAACAAGACATAGCCGATATTATACGCTCATGCATTCGCGAAGAAATTGCCGAAATCAAACAAGATCTGCACTCCATGAACAACAGAGTGGAGGCATTGGAGGAGTTCTCTGACCACTTACAGGAAGAAATTAATGAAGTTCATGACACTACTACCAATCACACTAAAATTATAGCTGATCTATATGACAAAATAGAGGACCTTGAGAACCGTAGCAGACGGAAAAACCTTAGAATCCGTGGGGTCCCTGAGTCTGTATTACCCAAAGATTTCCCAACATACCTCCCAGCACTTTTTGCTCATCTCAAGAATACTCCTCCTTCCACAGATATCCCTTGGGTTAGAGCGCATAGAGCCCTCAGGCCTAAACCCCCAGACACAGCACCTCCAAGAGACATTATCATGAAGTTTAAGGACTTTGGGGTGAAAGAGGAGCTGCTAAACCTTTCTCGTAAACATCAACCAGTAAAATTCAGAGGTACTGTACTCCAATTCTACCAGGACCTGTCGCAACGGACACTCCAAAGGAGACGGGACTTAGCCCCACTGACGACACTTCTCCGCCAAAAGAAGATTCTTTACAGATGGGGATTCCCTTTCCATCTATACGTTCTGCATGGCAACAGGAAACTGAACTGCAGATCCCATGAAGATGTCAGTGATTTTTGCTCTGCATTGGAAATAGACCCGCCAGAGGGCCTATCGACCGATGATCATTCAGAACCCCCCAGGAAAAAAGTATCGAGAGCGGCCCCTGGAGAATGGCAAAAGGTTGCCCCCAGATCCAGGACCCAAACACCGACTAAGACCCGGAGCACCCTATCCCAGCCTATGGCCTAAGGATAACTGTTCACATGCTGGACTACCTCAGAAACTGCATCCAGGCCCTACTACATACTCTGTGAACAACATTAGTGAACTGTGCCCTGGTAAAGTATAGCATATGGTGCTTATTGACTTTTTTTTTTGTGAACAACTGCATTAATAATATTTTCAATATGTTGTTTTATAGAGTTTCTAGTTATACAAAAAAGTTAACTATACTACCCCCTAGAAACTAAACCCTTATTCATTTATCTAGGAAAAAAAAAAAAAAAAAAAAAAAAAAAAAAGAGATAAAAAAAACCTGAGACACCGTGGCAATAAGAGCTAAATCTATCCCCATTATAATATAATGCCATGCGCTCAGTTGACAGGGTTAGTTCATTTCAGACACGTTTTAGATCCTTCTACAATAAATTATATATTTGTTACAAGGAGCTGGTTCATAGCCCCTCAAGAACCTGAAAGGTCACATGACATTTTGTAATCTAAGATATTCTTTATTAAGATTTGATCTATGCTACTTGTTTATTTTTTTTCTCATACTGTTCTGTATTTTGTATGTTATTGCTACACATTGTAGGCGAGGGTGTGCGGACTTGCCTGGAACACCATGCATAAACAGAAACTATAATGCCAGAAATTACTTTCATACTCATAACTGCTCTAATAGATATCTTTTTCCAGGCTAGCCATGGCCATTAAAAATAGAACAATCACATTAATTAGTCAAAACACCAGAGGTCTAAATTCAGCACAAAAGCGTTCCTTAGCCATGAAAGACCTCCACAGGAAGGGGGGTGATATCCTATTTTTACAGGAGACCCACTTTCTAAAATCAAAAGAACCTAGATATTTTGGAAGACAATACACACAATGCTTCCATAGCTCCTATGACCATAAGCGCAATGGCGTAAGCATCTTGATAGGCAAGAACATTTCTTTCACTCCCATAAAAACACACACAGACACAGAGGGCAGGTTTCTTTGTGTCACAGGCCTGTTATTTGGTACCCCGGTGACGCTGGTCAACTTATATGCTCCCAATACTAAACAGCTCCCCTTTTTCAGAAAGGTTTTCACACAGGTACTAGACCTCACAATAGGAGCACTCTATATGGGTGGGGACTTCAATATCCCTATTCAACCAAACTTAGATACCACTAACCCCAAGCCCACAACACCTAAACAAGTAACTAAACAATTATGGAGACTGATGTATGAACAAACTCTGTTCGACATTTGGAGATTCAAACACCCCGAAAAGAGGGACTACTCCTTCTTCTCTTCCCCACACCGTACATATAGCAGAATCGACTATCAACTTACTAATCAAAAGGGACTCACTAACGTCTTATCTTCAAAGCTCTCACACACTGTCTGGTCTGACCACTCCGCAGTACTTACTAGGCTCGATTGGCCATCTGCACCACAAAGCACATATCAATGGAAACTAGAGGATAATTTATTAAAGAGCCCCGACCTCAATAGTAAAATTGAGAAAGTGCTTCCAGAATACTTTCAATTTAACTCACTCCATGAAACAGACCCATTGATAGTCTGGGAAGCCCACAAGTGTTTTATAAGAGGGGAACTCATAAAATATCAAGCACACATTAAACAGAAAACACGAATGCTATACAAATCATCCACAGATCTCTTATCCAAGTTAGAATACGAACATAAACGGAACCCCACATCCCCACAAATCCTCGCAAAACTTGTACAAGCTAGGAAGGTAGTACACGACCAATTAATAAAGGAGGCTAACACTTTGGCTTTAAAAACTAAACAAAAGTTCTACTTTGAAAGCAATAGAGCGGGAAAGCTCCTTGCACGCTCCCTCAAACTAAAAAAACTCAAAACCTTCATACATGAAGTAAAAACTCCCTCAAACGTGAAAGTCCACACCACGCCAGAAATCCTGTCCCAGTTCCTAACATATTATTCTCAACTTTACAACCTCCCAAAGAAAAACAATCATCCCGTAGACACGCCACAATCGATCAACACGTACTTAGCAGACTCCCTATTGCCCCAACTGACAGAAACACAGGCAGCAGAACTGGAAATCCCCTTTTCTGCACCCGAAATACTTTCAGCTCTTAAACAGCTCCCCACTGGCAAAAGCCCAGGACCAGACGGCTTCACCGTCTCATATTATAAAAAGTATGCACATATCTTATTACCACATTTGTGCTCCATTTACAATGCAGTCGACCAGACACACCCATTTCTACCCTCAATGTTGGAGGCACATGTCACAGTAATCCCCAAACCCGGGAAATCACCGGATACCCCTTCAAACTTCCGTCCCATTTCATTACTGAATGTGGACGTGAAACTATTTGCGAAACTAATAGCCATCAGGTTAAATAGATTCCTTCCCCAACTAATTCACTTGAACCAGGTGGGCTTTGTACCCCAAAGGGAAGCGAGAGACAACACCATTAAGGTTCTCAATTTATTAGAATACACACAAACCCTTAATATCCCAACAGTCTTTCTGGCCGTCGACGCCGAAAAGGCGTTCGACAGACTAGATTGGACGTTCCTTAAACTTGTTCTTGCCAGGTTTGGTTTGGGGGAAAAGCTTATAGAGAAAATCTTTACTCTATATCAAACGCCAACTGCCCGTATTAAGTTAAATGATTCTCTGTCAGACCCCTTCCGGATTTCAAATGGAACAAGACAGGGCTGCCCCCTATCCCCCTTATTATTTATTCTAGCCATGGAGGTCCTAGCCTCAAAAGTTAGGGAAAATAAAGATATACAAGGGATTCAGATAAACAACACAGAATACAAATTAACACTATACGCTGATGATATCCTATTCTCGCTCACATCCCCTCTACAGTCTCTCTCGTCGCTACTCCCGGAGATTGAGACATATAGTACATATTCCAACTTTAAAATAAACATGTCAAAATCCGAGTTTCTAGGCATAGGGATCAAAGACCAAGCAAACACCCAGATCACGTCACAATTTCAATTCACATCTAAAAACATCTCGATCAAGTATTTGGGGATACACATAACGAAATCCAGAGATTCCTTATACCAACTAAATCACTTCCACCTTCTAGATTCTATTAGATCGGAGTTAAAGTCTTGGCAGGGTAAAAGTCTTTCATGGTTGGGAAAGATACAAGCCTTTAAAATGAGTACGCTACCAAAGCTCTTGTACCTGTTTCAGACTGTCCCCATCCAACCTCCACCACATTACATTAATACCGTACAAAAAATAGTTAACGCCTTCATTTGGGCACATAAACGCCCAAGAATAGCAAAAACGGTTCTTTATAGAAACAGAGATAACGGAGGCCTCGGGGTACCCAACCTCTTACTATATCAGCAAGCGGCCCAACTCATCAGAGTGATTGACTGGTGCAAGAACGCACCGAACAAGGAATGGGTTAAACTGGAGCACAACCTAGCGGGCTCACGAAGCCTGGGGGCCATGTGCTGGACACATAGACAACATAGAGATAGCCTTGTATTCGCTTCCCCACTGGTGCTTGATACACTAACTACATGGGACAGTCTCACCAGATCTCAGAAAAATATATCCACAATCCCCTCGCCCTTGACTCCCTTATGCCACAACAGTAACTACCCTCCACTTAAGCACCTGTGGGCGAAGGGCTCATACTCTATCACAGCAGGCCTACCTATATGCACAGTGCTAGACCAGGGGTCTATTTTAACAAAAACATCTTTAGAAGGAAAAAATATAACATACTTTAATAGATGGTTTGAATATCTCCAACTATCACACTTCCTTGCACACCACAAAGATAAGCCTAACCTTACTCGAAACCTTAACCCCTTCGAGCAACTATGCCATTCACCGCAAGTAACGAGAGGTTCACTATCCATGACATATAAAATTTTAACAACCATGCATTCGAAAAACCTGCCATCATACACCAGGGTTTGGGAGGCGGAGATGAATACCACGATACCCCCAGGTACATGGAACACCATCTTCCAACAGATGGGCAAGGCACCCTCATCAATGGGAATCACTGAGACAAACATGAAGTTGCTAGGGAGATGGTACTTATACCCAAGCAGATTAGCAAAAATTTTTCAACACTCCGACCCCCTCTGTTGGAGAAATTGCAAACAGACAGGAACACTATATCACATTTGGTGGGAGTGCCCCATAATCCTGCCATATTGGCAGGAAATACATGGGGAAATTCAGAAAATCCTTTCACAGACAATTCCTTTCGACCCTTTAACGTTGTTATTTAACAATCCTCCAAAGATTAAATGCAAATATAAAGCCACTCTATTATACATCATGCTCAGTAGTGCAAAACAACTAATCCCAAGACTCTGGAAACAGAGTAGGATCCCATCCAAACAGGATTGGTCCCAAAACGTCACATTTCTCCTGTCTCTGGAGAGGTATCACTACCTCAAAACAGAAAGAATGGACTTCTATTGTGCAATGTCCCTATACTGGGAAGCATACATTCACACTGATACAGCAACCACCCCTGGTTAACAATCCCATATAGACACCAACATATAACTCAATCAACCGAAACATCAAGAAACTATAGGTCACTACATTCCCCCAAGTCGCATTTAAACATCCCTTGCCCTATCTATCTCTGCTTTTACCTAACACCACTAACACCTCTGGGGTTTTGTTCCACCACACATACTACTCCAAAGCATCTGGACACAATCTATATAGCTACAAAAAAAAAAAAAAAAAAAAAAAAAAAAAAAAAAAAAAAAAAAAGAGTAGTTCCTAGGCATCTGATCTCTTATGGCCTTTAACAATCCCAAACCCCTAAGAAATACATCTGGAAATAACTGAATTAACACAAAACTTCTGGCAAACGCAGAAATCATTGAGCTAGAGATACCCTCATGCCCAGCCACCTTAAAAGACAATATGCATAGAAATTAGTATTTGAAACAACACTTGCAGATTCAGACAATGTGCAGTAACGTTTGTAAGTTTATATGTTATTAAAGTTAGAAGTTTTGTTAAGAATTAACAGAAGAAAATCCCGCAAGCTTGAAAAGAAAAAAAAAAAAAAAAAAACTCCAAAGAGACACTGAGAACTTGACTATGATGGATTTATGATAAGTCACACCTGAATACCGCCTGTACTATATATCATTTATTTGTCCTTATATACCTTGAACTGAGTGTTTCTTTGCTCATTTGTATTGTAACTTTTTTATTCTTCAATAAAGCTTGTTTGGAAAAAAAAAAAAAAAAAAAAAAAAAAAAAAAAAAAAACCAGGGCGGGCCGTGGACCGGACACACCGTTGGAGAAAGTAATTTATCAGGTAAGCATAAATTCTGTTTTCTCCAACATAGGTGTGTCCGGTCCACGGCGTCATCCTTACTTGTGGGAACCAATACCAAAGCTTTAGGACACGGATGAAGGGAGGGAGCAAATCAGGTCACCTAAATGGAAGGCACCACGGCTTGCAAAATCTTTCTCCCAAAAATAGCCTCTGAAGAAGCAAAAGTATCAAATTTGTAAAATTTGGCAAAAGTGTGCAGTGAAGACCAAGTCGCTGCCTTACATATCTGGTCAACAGAAGCCTCGTTCTTGAAGGCACATGTGGAAGCCACAGCCCTAGTGGAGTGAGCTGTGATTCTTT